>NC_086449.1:657655587-657955587 GCF_028390025.1 Pseudophryne corroboree | reverse complement strand
TGATTTACGGAACGTATTTATTATTTTATATCCAAAAATTTAGGGAGCATGACAAATGGTCTTCTATGCTAGAGGAAGAATCAATATGATAAAACCATGGTAACATGATCACAGCTGTATGAATATCCATTACAATGTGATGGTTATAATCTTAGCTAGTCCTGACATCTAAAGTGGTAAAGAGGTAATTGTCACAAAGACATAAATTGAGTAATTTAATCTTGACAGCTAAGAAAACACTTTTATGAAACTTCTAACCAATTTGCCATATCAAGCTAAATATTTCTCCCTACCCCGTATTGATTATATAGCTTATTCTCAAGCCGCTGGACCGTGACAATGTTGGGGACAACAGAGTCTGTACAATGCACCACTCAAAGTCTTAGATAGTTACTTCTGGTGACTAAAATTGTAACGAGAACAAAGAACGGCACTGCATTAATCCATTCTCATGACAGTCCCAAGATTAGTCAGAGAGCACAAAATGGCAGATACATTAATCAATGCTTGTGACTGCATAAAATGAACTCCTTGTGACAATGTTCAGATTGCAATCTTTTTCCCTCTATCTACAATTTTATCCAGGGTTGCTATACAGGGAATTATGATTTTTTTTTCTCCCAAATCTTGATTATCACTGTGGTAGAGAAGCCTTTATTTTTATACATGAGAGTGCAGATTGCACATCCAATTTCATTATCCCTTTGCGCTCTCTTGCCAGAAATAGATTTGATTATGTGATTATGGATGGCTGGTCCATTGTCCAGAAAACAAATGCAGATAGGGCCAACAGTAGCGCTATAAACTTTGCAGGATGCTATTCCAGACACACAGTGGCCTGTTATAGGTCTTTTTCTCCAATTCTTTAATATAAAATAACAATAGAGAATAAGGACTTCACAAGTCACAGCTGGTCATGTGACAAATTAGTTTATTACATGATAATAATGACAGGTCTTATTCGCTGCATAAATTGCTCTGGAATGTAAAATCTTTGCTATGATAATGCAGAAAGAAATTATTTATTATGTTAATAGGATACAAAATCTGCATTTTGTTGAAAAAGGCAATATATAATTATAATAAGTAGCACTGTTACAATTTATAAAAGAAAAATAAATACATTATTTTGTATATTATCCAAACATGATATTCCTTTGTTACCCCTCAGAATACAAATGATGAGGATCCTGATCTGTGATGGTATACTGTAGCTGCTGGATTAATCCTTGAAGTAAATTGATTGAACGTAATAATGTGTCTTAATAAAAATGCAACTTTTAAGTCTCTGAAATAATTCAGTTGACAAATTTCACAACACATGGCACCCATGGTTCCATGCTTCCGACTCTGAATCAGTCCCATTGCGTCCTAAATATTTACGATTAGTATTTTTGTAACAAAGAAATTAGTATAAAGTTGCAGACTAAGGGCTCCATTAATCAACAAGTGATGAAACTCATTGTGAATGATAAAACACAGTGGGGGGAATTTAAATGTTTGAAAAGTCAGTTGGGTGTCTGTTTTTTTCTGTCTATTAGATAGGAAAAAACAGACACCCAACTGACTTTTCAAACAATTGAATCTCCCCCATTGTGTATAATAAATGGTTCTCCAGCCAATAAGCTCCCAACTGTCATTTTTCAAACACGGGACAGTTAGGAGCTGATTGGATGAAGCACCATTTATCATACACAACAAGTTTTATCAATCACAATGACTTATCACCCGTTGATGAAAGAGCCCCTAAGCTTTTTACCTTTTTCTCCAGATTAGCGACTATGGGGTCTATGTACTTAGCCTTGGAGAGAGATAAACTGGACAGAGATAAAGTACCAACCAACCAGCTCTTAACAGTCATTTTTTCAAATCCAGCCTGTTACATGGCAGTTAGGAGATGACTGGTTGGTACTTTATCCCCATCCACTTTATCTCTCTATAAGGCTAGATGCATCATCGTTTGGAAAGTGATAAAATGGAGAGCGAAAAAGTGCCAGCCAATCAGGTCTTAACTGCCATGTCACAGGCTGGGTTTGAAAAATGGCAGTTAGGAGCTGATTGGCTGGTACTTTTTCACTCTCCATTTTATCACTTTCCAAGGGATTATGCATCTAGCCCCAAGGCTAAGTACATAGGGGCAGATTTATCAATGAATGATATTTTTGTTATCACTCATTAGAAATAATAAATGGTGCTCCAGCTAATCAGCTCCTGAATGCCATGTGTTACAGTTATGAGCTGATTGACTCAAGTACCATGCATCATTTGTAACGAGTGATAACAAGAATATCACTCATTGATAAATATGCCCCATAGACCCCTATGTCATAAACAGAAACTCCATGAATGCCTATGCATTGCACTTTTTATACTAGTGATGTGGCTACAGATGTGCCCCTGTACAAGTTTGCCTGCGATGTGTTCGCAGTTCGCGTTCGCACAGCATATAGTACGCACGCTCCCATTACACAAGCAGGATAACAGATGGGAGCCGGTGGAGGTAGATGGTCTGCCATTTCACTGTGGGCTCCAGTCCCTGTAGAGCAGCTGATATAGTTCTGTAAGTCATGTGTGTTTACAAGGAAACTTTCACATACAGTACACTAATTATCAGCCTCCTGATGGCCAACGACTTTTATGAAACAGTAAGTGCGAACCTGGATCAGGGTAAGGAGGTGGATATAATCTTTTTAGACTTTGCCAAAGCTTTCGACACTGTACCACACATGCGTCTTATCTACAAGCTACAAGAAATAGGGCTAGGGAGCCAAATATGCACTTGGGTCAGTAATTGGTTAGATAATAGGGAGCAGCGCATTGTGGTCAATGGATCATTTTCAAATTGCACTGAAGTGCTAAGTGGTGTGCCACAAGGGTCTGTACTTGGACCACTTTTGTTCAACATTTTCATCAACGACCTAACAGTAGGTCTAGAGAACATAGTATACATTTTTGCAGACGATACCAAATTGTATAAGGTTATAAATACGGAGGGGGATGCTGAGTCTCTTCAGAAAGACTTAACTAAACTGGAAGCATGGGCAGCAAAATGGAGAATGAGATTCAACACAGCCAAGTGTAAGGTAATGCACTGTGGGTGCAAGACCAAAAATAACACCTACATACTAAATGTGTAATATTAGGGGATTCTGTACTGGAAAAAGACTTAGGGGTTCACATAGATAACAAATTAAGCAGCAGTACCCAAAGTAGGAGTGCAGCAAAGAAGGCTAATAAGATATTAGCATGCATAAAACGGGGAATTGATGCAAGGGACGAGAGTATTATACTCCCATTATATAAATCACTAGTGAGGCCTCATCTTGAATACGGTTTGCAATTTTGGGCACCATATTACAAAAAAGATATCCTGGAGCTAGAAAAGGTTCAGAGGCGGGCGACCAAACTAATCAAGGGCATGGAGACGCTGGAATATGAGGAAAGGCTTGCAAGGCTAGGCATGTTTACATTGGAAAAGAGAAGACTAAGAGGGGACATGATCAACATCTACAAATATATAAGGGGTCAATACACAGAGCTTGGGAGGGACCTGTTTTCTATAAGATCGGCACAGAGGACACGTGGTCACCCGCTTAGGTTAGAGGAGAGGAGTTTCCGCACATTGAGGCGAAAAGGTTTTTTCACAGTAAGGACAATACGTGTTTGGAATTCCCTGCCTGAGAGAGTAGTAACTGCGGACTCAGTCAACACCTTTAAGAATGGGTTAGATAAATTCCTATGGGATAAAGATATTCAGGGTTATTGTGCGTAGGCACGCATTATAGTTAATATAACTAGTCCTAATATAAAAATAACTAGTCCTATAATAAGACTGCATAGGAGACCACAAATAGGTTGAACTCGATGGACGATTGTCTTTTTTCAACCTTAGTTACTATATATATATATATATAACTGAACAAACCCTTTATGCGCTCTGAAATTGGACCTCCTGTACCTTTTAATGTAAAATAATGTAAAATAATTACACCTTTATTGATGGGCAAGCTTCTACACAGAGATGATCCCCTGTCGAAAGAGACCAATGTTAAATAGAAACCAAAAAAAATGTATCTCTGTGGAGCGCACTTATTAAAGTATAAATTAATATAGTTGATGATTAAATACAATTTGGTATAGTTATATTTGGTTACTAATAAAGAGAGGATGACTTTACAAAAACACCCTTTTTCTTTAAAACACTTGTTTCTTTTTATTGATAAAAACAATTTTAAATTCTCATTTCCAATAAAAAGAGTTGATAAACACGTTTACGATGTATATGAAAATATATTTACTGTTTGGAAAAGTTTAAATTCAATATTGTGTCTGTAATGAACAAACCCTTTATGCGCTCTGAAATTGGACCTCCTGTACCTTTTAATGTAAAATAATTGTTTTAAACCTACACCTTTATTGATGGGCAAGCTTCTACACAGACCTCTCATTCCACTTTTGGATCTCTATCTATGCGGACACATAAGGAGGGCTGCTGGGAATTAAAAGAGGCTTAACATTATTCAGTCCACTTTTGGATCCTTATTTTTATTGACATATGAAAGAATTGTGGGTAAACTATAAATAAAAAGTTGGACAAACTAAATACAAGTCATTACTTGAAGAATAATATTAATTACCACGTGGTCTCAAATAGGAAGTTCTATCAAACACTGCTAAATTATGGAAGTTAATTATTTTTTTCAAATAATTCTCAGCAAAATATGGACCATATCTTTATGAAAATGCAGCTGTTTCAAATTAAATAATTATCTTTTATTCATAAGAAACACCCCTGAAGAAGTCGCTATAAGACAAAACGCGTTGGGTGAAAATATATTTACTGTTTGGAAAAGTTCAAATTCAATATTGTGTCTGTAATGAACAATAATACATTGTAAAAGTGTTTATCAACTCTTTTTAATGGAAATGAGAATTTAAAATTGTTTTTAGCAATAAAAAGAAACAAGTGTTTTAAAGAAAAAGGGTGTTTATGTAAAGTCATCCTCTCTTTATTAGTAACCAAATATAACTATACCAAATTGTATTTAATCATCAACTATATTAATTTATACTTTAATAAGTGCGCTCCACAGAGATACATTTTTTGATATATATATATATATATATATAAAAAAAATATATATTATATATAAATTTTATATACACACACCATATTTCTTTCCCTTTTTTTTAGGCCAGGGGTCACCAAACTCCAACTTGCCTCTGGGCGACTTGGATAAACTTTTACCCCTGGGGTAAGATGTATCATATGTATTATTATGATTATTAATAGCTGATGTGTCCGATTTCAACCAGGCACATGTTGCCTGGGTGGAACATTTTACCCCTTTCATCCCCTTAGGTATTGAATTTTAGAAATTCCCTGCTTAGTGGGTGGCTGCAAATAACTGTCACAGTTTCCAGACCACCCAGCAGGTCACATGTTCCAGGTCACCCTGCAGGAGAACAGGGAGAGTTCACCAACTGCCGCATTTTCCAGAGCACAATGGTGATGCATTGTAAATGGCAGGTGGATGTTTTGCCACGTAACTCCAAAACAAAGCAACCAATTACTACACCAATATTTTTTTGAAAATCTATGGACCAAGGCCCTAATTCAGCATGAGTTGTAGTTGTGTGACTATTTGCACAACTACAACTCATTACATTAACATGCGGGGGCTGCCCCCATGCCCTGTATAGGTCAAGGCCATAACGCATGCCGGGTCCTCCACCCGCTTACATGCAAACGCTTCGCTAAGCAGCGAAGCGCTTGTATAATAATGGTAGCTCCCTGCCTATGCAGCATAGTTGTGAAGGCTGATGGCTACTGGCCATGTGTAGACTCGCAGTGGCTTGTGTGTGACGCCACGCAGCCGCCATGGTCCGCCCCACAAATGGTCTGGATATGCCTCCGTTGTCCAGACCACACCCTCCAAACGGTGCATCTACACCCACAAAAGGCGGCTTTGACACCCCATCACTGCCCCCCACCAGGACTTAGACTGCATTCTGAAGAGAATGCAGTTTAAGATCTTGCACATGCATACACCGGCGTACGCGCATGCGCACATGTGCAGACATCGTCAAATAGCAATTTTCTGCACAATAGCGATCCATGCTGAATCAGGGCCCAAGACCTTTAATTGGGTATATGATGTGCCCTGCTCAGACAACGGCATCATAGAAATACTGTATGTCACTCATAAACGTTGTCCTTCTGCTATTAATATATTAAAAATAATAATTTAATGAGGTACAATCTTTTCACCTACAGCTTATTTGCATTTTTAAAGTACTAAGGGTAAAATAATATTAAATAAAGGTAAAAATTTAATTCCACCACTACAGTCCAGCTTTTAAGAATATCTATGCTATAGTCCAGATGGTTAAAACAAGTTGACTGATGGATATCCATAAAACCTGGACTGTAATGAATGAGTTTGGGAACCTCTGCTTTAGGGGAATTCAAAAATATCTAGAAACTGAGGTAAAATAAGGTGTTGATATGATAAATTATAGAGATGAGCAGGTGCGGTTCTCAGAGAACCGAACCCTACCGGACTTCACGCTCTGAGCCTGGTTCCGAGTCGGGCTCGAATTTTGCCGCCTGACTCGGAAACCCGAATGAGGCAAAACGTCATCATCCCGCTGTCAGATTCTCACGGGATTTGGATTCCATATAAGGAGCCGCGCGTCGCGGCCATTTTCACTCCAGTCTCGGAGAGTGTATTAAGAGGATGTGTCCTCAGTGTTCAGTGTCTGTGGGGGCGGGAAAGTGGGGTGGCGAGTCTAGTGCTGTGTTGTGCTGTCCAGTCCAGTGTAGTCAGTGTATTATGCTGCATCAGTCCAGCCAGTCACAGTGTTTGTGTCCTCTGTTGTTATATGTCCCCAGTGCTGCTGGTTTGCAGTTTTGCTGTGTTGTCCTGCATTAGACCAGGGGAAGTCTCTTTTGCATCAGTCCAGTGACCAGTCACAGTGGTGGTGTCCTCTGCTGCCATATATCCAGTGTAGCTGTATAAGTCCCTTTCAGTTGTGCTGTGTTGTCCTGCATTAGACCAGGGGAAGTGTCTTGTGCAGCATCAGTTCAGTGACCAGTCACAGTGGTGGTGTCCTCTGCTGCCATATACCCAGTGTAGCAGTATAAGTCCCTTTCAGTGGTGCTGTGTTGTGCTGCATCAGACCAGTGGTAGTGTCCAGTCCATCAGTCATTCCAGTGACGTGGCAGTCACAGTGGTATACGCTGTGGCTATAGGTCCACTGCTGCCGTATAATAACAATAACAACAACAACAAGTCCCTTACAGTGTTGTTGTGTTGTGCTGCATCAGACCAGTGGTAGTGTCCTGTCCATCAGTCATTCCAGTGACGAGGCAGTCACAGTGGTATACACTGCTGCTATATGTCCACTGCTGCCATATAATAATAATTATTACAACCACAAGTCTCTTACAGTGTTGTTGTGTTGCATCATACCAGTGGTAGTGTCCTGTCCATCAGTCATTCCAGTCACGAGGCAGTCACAGTGGTATACGCTGCTGCTATATGTCCACTGCTACAGTATTATAATAATTATAACAACAACAACCACAAGTCTCTTACAGTGTTGTTGTGTTGTGTTGCATCAGACCCGTGGTAGTGTCCTGTCCATCAGTCATTCCAGTGACGAGGCAGTCACAGTGGTATACACTGCTGCTGCTGCTATATGTCCATTGCTACAGTATTATAATAAATATAACAACAACAACAACCACCACCACAAGTCTCTTACAGTGTTGTTGTGTTGTGTTGCATCTGACAAGTGGTAGTGTCCTGTCCATCAGTCATTCCAGTGACGAGGCAGTCACATTGGTATACATTGCTGCTATATGTCCACTGCTACAGTATTATAATAATTATAACAACAACAACCACAAGTCTCTTACAGTGTTGTTGTGTTGTGTTGTATCAGTAAATATGTGCGGTGAGCTAAAAGGCTATGGAGGCATTGGCTAGCACCAGAGCCAGGTTTGAGTTTTATTCAGAGATGTGCGGAAAAGATAAGAAGGTGGGGCACTGCCTCACCTGCCGTAGGCTTTTTACTGCAGAGTTTTGGCTATAAAAATGATTAGAATAATGCAAAGAAGATATTTCAAACATATTCTCTGAATTTTCATATACTGTATACAGTCAAAACTCTGGTACAAATGTTAGTATGACAGGAAAGGCTCTGCCTCACCTGCCTCACCCCACCGCACGGCACTGAATACACACACGCACAAACACACACACACACACACACACACACGCAGTAATATTACTATTGTATTACTTGTATGGTAAAAGGTATGTAAATGGACTTTTTGTCCTAGATGTACTGGTGAGTATCAATAGGCAGAGGGTGCAGTCAGAGAATTCTGCATCTACAATATAACTCCTCCTGGAGACATACAAGAGAGGTGCTGCAATTCTTAAGGGAACCGGGAAGAGATGAACAAAAGGAAAAAAAATAAGGTGGCTCTGGAATGTGCTGTGTCCATGTGTTCAGTGCCACCATAAAAGAGTCAGCGGAGAGGCACTTGTGAATAAAGCACTGTTTTTCCATGCCTTAAGATACAATATATTAGTTACTGAGTACATTCAATTGTTTCACACTTGCAGACATGGGCTTATCTTTGGTACAAGGACAACCAAGATAACGAATGCCTGGAAAATAAGCGATGACCATTTTTTTTATTTTAGGCTTCCGAAGACCTTGTTTTTAATGGTAATACAGCACATGTAAATACAAGTCCGACTCCTAATGCATTCCATAGTTTCCAATGTTACCATGCCCACACACTTGTACTCAGAAGCCTTACTCTTGATTTTCACACTGCCTTCTTCATTTTTTAATTCAACGCCACTGAAATGCATTGAGGTCATGGATCAGCCTCTAGTGACCTTTCCAAACACAAGTACAAGAGCTTGTTAACCACTGCATGTCCAGCGCTTTCATGTTTGACATGCAGTGACACTGGTGTTTGATCTTGTACTATGCAGACACCAGTGGGTACCCAGCCTGAAGCTTTCAGATTTTTCTATGAACAGAAACTGCTTATTGCAATGTACAGTATAACCATTGGTACAAGACTTCAGACTGAGAAAGAAGCAGTTTCAGAGTAAATGACTTCTGCAAAACATGTTTTGAACCTGAAGAAGGTGGTTGCTTCAAATTTGTTGAGCAGTTTATTTATTTCAGCTATTATTTATTAATTTATTAACAGTTATTCCACAGACACTTTACAGAGAGAATATTTGGCCATTCACATCAGTCCCTGCCCCAGCGGAGCTTACAATCTATATTCCCTACCACATGTACGCACACACATTCACGCTAGGGTTAATTTCTTTTGTTGCGATCCAATTAACCTACTAGTATATTTTTTGAACTGTGGTAGGAAACCGGAGTACCTGGAGGAAACCCACACAAGTACGGGGAGAATATACAAACTCCACACAGTTAGGACCATGGTGGGAATCGAACCCGTGATCTCAAAGCTGTGAGGCAGTAATACTAACCATTACACCATCCGTACTGCCCATGCTATGCCTCATGCTGCCAATAATGAACATATATGGTACAGGTTGAGTATCCCATATCCAAATATTCCGAAATACGGAATATTCCGAAATACGGACATTTTTGAGTGAGAGTGAGATAGTGAAACCTTTGTTTTTTGATGGCTCAATGTACACAAACTTTGTTCAATACACAAAGTTATTAAAAATATTGTATTAAATTACCTTCAGGCTGTGTGACTAAGGTGTATATGAAACATAAATGAATTGTGTGAATGTAGACACACTTTGTTTAATGTACAAAGTTATAAAAAATATTGGCTAAAATGACCTTCAGGCTGTGTGTATAAGGTGTATATGTAACATAAATGCATTCTGTGCTTAGATTTAGGTCCCATCGCCATGATATCTCATTATGGTATGCAATTATTCCAAAATACGGAAAAATCCGATATCCAAAATACCTCTGGTCCCAAGCATTTTGGATAAGGGAGACTCAACCTGTATATGGTAAGTGTACGTTATACTGAAGCCGGTGAGATTCAGGTTCCTGTAGTGCACTACAGTGAGATGACTTCAGTGTTTGATGCTATCTGTGAGTTCCAAGTGGGATGTTTATCTAAGCAAGACTTCACATAGCCATCTGATGGAGATCCCTAGACCTTGTCTTATAAAGGACCTGTCATCAGAGCCTTTCCTGTATACAGTGTACTCTGTAGGGCTGGTTCTCCTGCTATGCAGGTGGCCAGAGAGAGTATACTGAGATAAATGCTGAGTGAGAGCACAAAAAAAGATATAGAAGGTACTAGAATAAAGAAGAAAAATGCCACCACCGGTGACATGTACAGTATAAGGGAGCTGTTTGTCAAATATCGCATTTTTGCCCCGATATGTATAATTATTCATTGCAACATATCACATTTATCAATAAAAGCAATCAGTGGGAAATAAATTCATTAATGAAGTCTATAAATGACAATGGCTTTTTTGTAGCTTGGCAATTTTGCTCTCTCCATAGATGCCAACAATATGCTGTGGCACCATCTAAATACAGCTTAATTACAAAAACAGCAGCTTCCACAGGATTTTCCACAAAAAAACAAATGAATAAATATGAGATCCGGTTAGGATCCCGGCTGTCAAGATCCCAGCAGTCGGAATACCGACACTATTCGGAATGCCAAATAGGTGCACCATCCCCGCGCCTTAATCCCAACAGCCGGGATCACGAATGAGCAGGCACTGGGCCACTGGAGAGGTAAGCTGCAGGCAAGGGGGGGAGGGGGGTTTACGTTTAGGCTCCGGGGGGAGAGTTAGGGTTAGGTTGTGCCCCGGGGGAAAGTTAGGTATAGGCTGCGGGAAGGGGTTAGGTTTAGGGACCCCCCAGGTAGAGTTAGAACTATGCTGCCGGGGGCGAGGTGTTAGGTTTAGACCGCAAGGAGGTGGGGTAGTTAGGTTTAGGCTGCAGGAAGGGGTTTGGTTTAGGAACCAGCCAGGTAGGGTTAGAGCTAGGCTTCTGGGGGGGGGGGGTTAGGTTTAGGATGTGGGGAGGGTGGGTTAGGGGTCCGTTGGGGTAAGGTAAGTATACTGAGCTTCCTCTGTCAGAATCCAACCATATGACCGCCCCAAACGCCAGCAAATATAACCCAACTCATAAATATGGCCATCAGTTGTAATAGATGTTTCACAATGTATTCATTTTGGTAAAATCAGTAAGGTGTTAATACAAGAGAAGTACAATATCTAACCCAAGCATTCATCGGTAGGCGCTATGAACCTCGCATTCAAGTGTCTTGATATGATCTTTATAGACATATATTGATTCATGCATCATACATCACATAGTACATTTTTGCTGACATTTGGAGCCCTTTGTTCCTGTGCATTCAACAGGTCTGTTGTCTCTGAAATGAAATGTCTTTTTGACATAAGTGCTGATGTAAACAAATTGGAAAAAATATATTGAAAGACATTAGTTTCTCTAAAAGGTTTATTTTTACCTGACTAGTCTATAAATGAAGGTCTGGGGACCATCCAAATCCATGTGTTGGCATTATTTTCCCATACAAAGAGTAGAGCATTAGAAAGGCATCATTACCGGGATATGGTTCAACAGATAACAGTTGAGGTGTTAATATCCATGTTTATTAATACCAATAAGTAATTATGACTCAGCAGGCTATTAGCAGCAAGTCTCCCTTACTAATACAGCTTTCCAAACAGAGAAAGGAATATACCTACTTACTCTGCAACTTTTAATTAAGTTACTAAGCAGGACATGGTGCATGGAGAACTGTTAATCTAAACTAAGTGTGTGTTTTGCCATCAGAGATTAATCGGGGATTTCTTCAAAGTTCACCTGAGAAGTGTACATAAAAGGAATTATAATAAGTAAAAGCTTATGGTCCTAATACCAGCATTTGTCTAAAGTCTATGCTTAAATACTGTATATACCACATGTACGCTGTAGACTGTATGCTGCATGATTGTATGAATGGCTAATTACTAAGTGTGACTTTCATAAAAACATTTTAATATTAAACTCATAGGTATATGAACATGTAAAAAATGTTTAGGTAAAGTCAGTAGTATTTTTTGATGCAGAAGGAAGCACCGATCTATATTCTATACATGGCCAATTTAATCATGATGAATATTTATTGCTTTTAATCTACATATTTAAGTTCTTCTCTGTCAAAGCCCTGTTTTTCCAGGAACATTTCATGTTTTTAGTATCCAAAGGGGCCAAATTAAGTATATAGTTTAGACCAATTGGTTGTGTTATAGATCTGGTGGCAAAATATGCCACAATCCAGTCTCAACTGAGAATATTGGCAAGGTCAAGATCTCATAAAAAGTAGGGCAGATTTATCAATGAATGATAGTCTTGTTATCACTCATTACAAATAATAAATGATGCTCCAGCCAATCAGCTCCTCACTGGCATCAGAAGGGGGATGCGGGGGTTGCGGCCCGCACCTGGGTGTCACCCGCCGAGGGGTGACACCAAAGTGACGGCTCCTGCTCAGTGACAGGAGCCAGGTGCTGCACTGTAACATTACAGTGCAGCAATCCGGCTCCTGTCACTGAGCAAGAGTCGGCACTGCAGAAAGAGCACTCCCCGGGGCAGCCCACTCCTCCTGGACCCCAGTGTGAGGAAAATGGGGGTCGGGATGGCTGGTTACGCCCCTGTCCCATGAAGCCACACTCCCAACCCACGAAGTCACGCCCCATCCCGCAAAGCCATGCCTCTTTTTTTACCCACCGCACCAGGTGTCATGTATTTCAAAAAGGACAAGAGCTGATTGGCAGGAGCACCATTTATCATTTGTAACAAGTGATAACAAGAATATTATTCATTGATAAATCTGCCTCTTAACTAGAGATGAGCGCCGGAAATTTTTCGGGTTTTGTGTTTTGGTTTTGGGTTCGGTTCCGCGGCCGTGTTTTGGGTTCGACCGCGTTTTGGCAAAACCTCACCGAATTTTTTTTGTCGGATTCGGGTGTGTTTTGGATTCGGGTGTTTTTTTAAAAAAACCCTAAAAAACAGCTTAAATCATAGAATTTGGGGGTAATTTTGATCCCAAAGTATTATTAACCTCAAAAAACATAATTTACACTCATTTTCAGCCTATTCTGAACACATCACACCTCACAATATTATTTTTAGTCCTAAAATTTGCACCGAGGTCGCTGTGTGAGTAAGATAAGCGACCCTAGTGGCCGACACAAACACCGGGCCCATCTAGGAGTGGCACTGCAGTGTCACGCAGGATGGCCCTTCCAAAAAACCCTCCCCAAACAGCACATGACGCAAAGAAAAAAAGAGGCGCAATGAGGTAGCTGACTGTGTGAGTAAGATTAGCGACCCTAGTGGCCGACACAAACACCGGGCACATCTAGGAGTGGCACTGCAGTGTCACGCAGGATGTCCCTTCCAAAAAACCCTCCCCAAACAGCACATGACGCAAAGAAAAAAAGAGGCGCAATGAGGTAGCTGTGTGAGTAAGATTAGCGACCCTAGTGGCCGACACAAACACCGGGCCCATCTAGGAGTGGCACTGCAGTGTCACGCAGGATGTCCCTTCCAAAAAACCCTCCCCAATCAGCACATGATGCAAAGAAAAAGAAAAGAAAAAAGAGGTGCAAGATGGAATTATCCTTGGGCCCTCCCACCCACCCTTATGTTGTATAAACAAAACAGGACATGCACACTTTAACCAACCCATCATTTCAGTGACAGGGTCTGCCACACGACTGTGACTGATATGACGGGTTGGTTTGGACCCCCCCCAAAAAAGAAGCAATTAATCTCTCCTTGCACAAACTGGCTCTACAGAGGCAAGATGTCCACCTCATCTTCACCCTCCGATATATCACCGTGTACATCCCCCTCCTCACAGATTATCAATTCGTCCCCACTGGAATCCACCATCTCAGCTCCCTGTGTACTTTGTGGAGGCAATTGCTGCTGGTCAATGTCTCCGCGGAGGAATTGATTATAATTCATTTTAATGAACATCATCTTCTCCACATTTTCTGGATGTAACCTCGTACGCCGATTGCTGACAAGGTGAGCGGCGGCACTAAACACTCTTTCGGAGTACACACTTGTGGGAGGGCAACTTAGGTAGAATAAAGCCAGTTTGTGCAAGGGCCTCCAAATTGCCTCTTTTTCCTGCCAGTATAAGTACGGACTGTGTGACGTGCCTACTTGGATGCGGTCACTCATATAATCCTCCACCATTCTATCAATGTTGAGAGAATCATATGCAGTGACAGTAGACGACATGTCCGTAATCGTTGTCAGGTCCTTCAGTCCGGACCAGATGTCAGCATCAGCAGTCGCTCCAGACTGCCCTGCATCACCGCCAGCGGGTGGGCTCGGAATTCTGAGCCTTTTCCTCGCACCCCCAGTTGCGGGAGAATGTGAAGGAGGAGATGTTGACAGGTCGCGTTCCGCTTGACTTGACAATTTTGTCACCAGCAGGTCTTTCAACCCCAGCAGACCTGTGTCTGCCGGAAAGAGAGATCCAAGGTAGGCTTTAAATCTAGGATCGAGCACGGTGGCCAAAATGTAGTGCTCTGATTTCAACAGATTGACCACCCGTGAATCCTTGTTAAGCGAATTAAGGGCTGCATCCACAAGTCCCACATGCCTAGCGGAATCGCTCCGTGTTAGCTCCTTCTTCAATGCCTCCAGCTTCTTCTGCAAAAGCCTGATGAGGGGAATGACCTGACTCAGGCTGGCAGTGTCTGAACTGACTTCACGTGTGGCAAGTTCAAAGGGCATCAGAACCTTGCACAACGTTGAAATCATTCTCCACTGCACTTGAGACAGGTGCATTCCATCTCCTATATCGTGCTCAATTGTATAGGCTTGAATGGCCTTTTGCTGCTCCTCCAACCTCTGAAGCATATAGAGGGTTGAATTCCACCTCGTTACCACTTCTTGCTTCAGATGATGGCAGGGCAGGTTCAGTAGTTTTTGGTGGTGCTCCAGTCTTCTGTACGTGGTGCCTGTACGCCGAAAGTGTCCCGCAATTTTTCTGGCCACCGACAGCATCTCTTGCACGCCCCTGTCGTTTTTTAAAAAATTCTGCACCACCAAATTCAAGGTATGTGCAAAACATGGGACGTGCTGGAATTTGCCCATATTTAATGCACACACAATATTGCTGGCGTTGTCCGATGCCACAAATCCACAGGAGAGTCCAATTGGGGTAAGCCATTCCGCGATGATCTTCCTCAGTTGCCGTAAGAGGTTTTCAGCTGTGTGCGTATTCTGGAAAGCGGTGATACAAAGCGTAGCCTGCCTAGGAAAGAGTTGGCGTTTGCGAGATGCTGCTACTGGTGCCGCCGCTGCTGTTCTTGCGGCGGGAGTCCATACATCTACCCAGTGGGCTGTCACAGTCATATAGTCCTGACCCTGCCCTGCTCCACTTGTCCACATGTCCGTGGTTAAGTGGACATTGGGTACAACTGCATTTTTTAGGACACTGGTGAGTCTTTTTCTGACGTCCGTGTACATTCTCGGTATCGCCTGCCTAGAGAAGTGGAACCTAGATGGTATTTGGTAACGGGGGCACACTGCCTCAATAAATTGTCTAGTTCCCTGTGAACTAACGGCGGATACCGGACGCACGTCTAACACCAACATAGTTGTCAAGGACTCAGTTATCCGCTTTGCAGTAGGATGACTGCTGTGATATTTCATCTTCCTCGCAAAGGACTGTTGAACAGTCAATTGCTTACTGGAAGTAGTACAAGTGGGCTTACGACTTCCCCTCTGGGATGACCATCGACTCCCAGCGGCAACAACAGCAGCGCCAGCAGCAGTAGGCGTTACACGCAAGGATGCATCGGAGGAATCCCAGGCAGGAAAGGACTCGTCAGACTTGCCAGTGACATGGCCTGCAGGACTATTGGCATTCCTGGGGAAGGAGGAAATTGACACTGAGGGAGTTGGTGGGGTGGTTTGCGTGAGCTTGGTTACAAGAGGAAGGGATTTACTGGTCAGTGGACTGCTTCCGCTGTCACCCAAAGTTTTTGAACTTGTCACTGACTTATTATGAATGCGCTGCAGGTGACGTATAAGGGAGGATGTTCCGAGGTGGTTAACGTCCTTACCCCTACTTATTACAGCTTGACAAAGGGAACACACGGCTTGACACCTGTTGTCCGCATTTCTGGTGAAATACCTCCACACCGAAGAGCTGATTTTTTTGGTATTTTCACCTGGCATGTCAACGGCCATATTCCTCCCACGGACAACAGGTGTCTCCCCGGGTGCCTGACTTAAACAAACCACCTCACCATCAGAATCCTCCTGGTCAATTTCCTCCCCAGCGCCAGCAACACCCATATCCTCCTCATCCTGGTGTACTTCAACACTGACATCTTCAATCTGACTATCAGGAACTGGACTGCGGGTGCTCCTTCCAGCACTTGCAGGGGGCATGCAAATAGTGGAAGGCGCATGCTCTTCACGTCCAGTGTTGGGAAGGTCAGGCATCGCAAACGACACAATTGGACTCTCCTTGTGGATTTGGGATTTCAAAGAACGCACAGTTCTTTGCGGTGCTTTTGCCAGCTTGAGTCTTTTCAGTTTTCTAGCGAGAGGCTGAGTGCTTCCATCCTCATGTGAAGCTGAACCACTAGCCATGAACATAGGCCAGGGCCTCAGCCGTTCCTTGCCACTCCGTGTGGTAAATGGCATATTGGCAAGTTTACGCTTCTCCTCCGACAATTTTATTTTAGGTTTTGGAGTCCTTTTTTTTCTGATATTTGGTGTTTTGGATTTGACATGCTCTGTACTATGACATTGGGCATCGGCCTTGGCAGACGACGTTGCTGGCATTTCATCATCTCGGCCATGACTAGTGGCAGCAGCTTCAGCACGAGGTGGAAGTGGATCTTGATCTTTCCCTAATTTTGGAACCTCAACTTTTTTGTTCTCCATATTTTATAGGCAGAACTAAAAGGCACCTCAGGTAAACAATGGAGATGGATGGATTGGATACTAGTATACAATTATGGACGGACTGCCACGGTTAGGTGGTATAAAAAAACCACGGTTAGGTGGTATATATTATAATAATAATACAATTATGGATGGACGGACTGCCTGCCGACTGCCGACACAGAGGTAGCCACAGCCGTGAACTACCGCACTGTACACTGGTTGATAAAGAGATAGTAGTATACTCGTAACAACTAGTATGACACTATGACGACGGTATAAAGAATGAAAAAAAAACCACGGTTAGGTGGTATATATTATAATAATAATACAATTATGGATGGACGGACTGCCTGCCGACTGCCGACACAGAGGTAGCCACAGCCGTGAACTACCGCACTGTACACTGGTTGATAAAGAGATAGTAGTATACTCGTAACAACTAGTATGACACTATGACGACGGTATAAAGAATGAAAAAAAAACCACGGTTAGGTGGTATATATTATAATAATAATACAATTATGGATGGACGGACTGCCTGCCGACTGCCGACACAGAGGTAGCCACAGCCGTGAACTACCGCACTGTACACTGGTTGATAAAGAGATAGTAGTATACTCGTAACAACTAGTATGACACTATGACGACGGTATAAAGAATGAAAAAAAAACCACGGTTAGGTGGTATATATTATAATAATAATACAATTATGGATGGACGGACTGCCTGCCGACTGCCGACACAGAGGTAGCCACAGCCGTGAACTACCGCACTGTACACTGGTTGATAAAGAGATAGTAGTATACTCGTAACAACTAGTATGACACTATGACGACGGTATAAAGAATGAAAAAAAAACCACGGTTAGGTGGTATATATTATAATAATAATACAATTATGGATGGACGGACTGCCTGCCGACTGCCGACACAGAGGTAGCCACAGCCGTGAACTACCGCACTGTACACTGGTTGATAAAGAGATAGTAGTATACTCGTAACAACTAGTATGACACTATGACGACGGTATAAAGAATGCAAAAAAAACCACAGTTAGGTGGTATATATTATAATAATAATACAATTATGGATGGACGGACTGCCTGCCGACTGCCGACACAGAGGTAGCCACAGCCGTGAACTACCGCACTGTACACTGGTTGATAAAGAGATAGTAGTATACTCGTAACAACTAGTATGACACTATGACGGTATAAAGAATGAAAAAAAAACCACGGTTAGGTGGTATATATTATAATAATAATACAATTATGGATGGACGGACTGCCTGCCGACTGCCGACACAGAGGTAGCCACAGCCGTGAACTACCGCACTGTACACTGGTTGATAAAGAGATAGTAGTATACTCGTAACAATTAGGATGACACTATGACGGTATAAAGAATGAAAAAAAAACCACGGTTAGGTGGTAGGTATATAATAATAAATAATACAATTCTGGTCGGACGGACTGCCTGCCGTGTGCCGACACAGAGGTAGCCACAGCCGTGAACTACCGCACTGTACACTGGTTGATAAAGAGATAGTAGTATACTCGTAACAATTAGGATGACACTATGACGGTATAAAGAATGAAAAAAAAACCACGGTTAGGTGGTAGGTATATAATAATAAATAATACAATTCTGGTCGGACGGACTGCCTGCCGTGTGCCGACACAGAGGTAGCCACAGCCGTGAACTACCGCACTGTACACTGGTTGATAAAGAGATAGTAGTATACTCGTAACAATTAGGATGACACTATGACGGTATAAAGAATGAAAAAAAAACCACGGTTAGGTGGTAGGTATATAATAATAAATAATACAATTCTGGTCGGACGGACTGCCTGCCGTGTGCCGACACAGAGGTAGCCACAGCCGTGAACTACCGCACTGTACACTGGTTGATAAAGAGATAGTAGTATACTCGTAACAATTAGGATGACACTATGACGGTATAAAGAATGAAAAAAAAACCACGGTTAGGTGGTAGGTATATAATAATAAATAATACAATTCTGGTCGGACGGACTGCCTGCCGTGTGCCGACACAGAGGTAGCCACAGCCGTGAACTACCGCACTGTACACTGGTTGATAAAGAGATAGTAGTATACTCGTAACAATTAGGATGACACTATGACGGTATAAAGAATGAAAAAAAAACCACGGTTAGGTGGTAGGTATATAATAATAAATAATACAATTCTGGTCGGACGGACTGCCTGCCGTGTGCCGACACAGAGGTAGCCACAGCCGTGAACTACCGCACTGTACACTGGTTGATAAAGAGATAGTAGTATACTCGTAACAATTAGGATGACACTATGACGGTATAAAGAATGAAAAAAAAACCACGGTTAGGTGGTAGGTATATAATAATAAATAATACAATTCTGGTCGGACGGACTGCCTGCCGTGTGCCGACACAGAGGTAGCCACAGCCGTGAACTACCGCACTGTACTGTGTCTGCTGCTAATATAGACTGGTTGATATTTAAAGAGATATTAGTAGTATACAACAATACTATACTGGTGGTCAGGCACTGGTCACCACTCCTGCAGCAAAAGTGTGCACTGTTAATTAATATAATTGTACTCCTGGCTCCTGCTAACAACCTGCAGTGCTCCCCAGTCTCCCCCACAATTAATTATAAGCTTTTAATTTATACATTGATGACTGTGCAGCACACTGGGCTGAGCTGAGTGCACACAGACTGAGTCACACTGTGTGACTGACTGTGCTGTGTATCGTTTTTTTTTTCAGGCAGAGAACGGATATAGCAGAGAGAAGTGAACGGATATATTATATTAAATAAAAGTTAACTAGCAACTGCACTGGTCACTGACTGTGGTAAACTAACTCTGTCTGCGACTCTGCACAATCTCTCTCTATCTAATCTATCTATCTCTATTCTAATGGAGAGGACGCCAGACACGTCCTCTCCCTATCAATCTCAATGCACGAGTGAAAATGGCGGCGACGCGCGGCTCCTTATATAGAATCCGAGTCTCGCGATAGAATCCGAGCCTCGCGAGAATCCGACAGCGTCATGATGACGTTCGGGCGCGCTCGGGTTAACCGAGCAAGGCGGGAAGATCCGAGTCGCTCGGACCCGTGGAAAAAAAAGTGAAGTTCGTGCGGGTTCGGATTCAAAGAAACCGAACCCGCTCATCTCTACTCTTAACACCATATTCCTAAATGTACAGACACACTAGATCAGTGGCATCACTAAGGGGGTGCGGACTGTACCAGGTGTCACCTTCCACAGGGGTGACACAAAATTGCCGTCTCCCAGTCACTGAGGAGGAGCTGGCAGTTTGGGGAGACTCTTTGGCGTGCGGAGTCTATTTGGGGCACTGGATGCCCCAGTGACACGACTGCACTAGAGTTATTATTTTTTCAGAAGTCAATTAACCTACCAGTATATTTTTAGATTGTGGAGGAAATGGGAGTTACCAGAGGAAACCCACACATCCCCGGGGAGAATATACAAACTCCTCTGAGGTAGCAATGCTAACCATTACACTAACTGTGCTGTTAAAACTCATACAGGGAAAGTTTGATCTACACTTTATATTAACACATTGATGTGCGCTTACATCATCGGTTGTTAACTGGAGTGTATGCACTTCTTATGAAGCTCTACTTTTCTGTTCATCCTTTAGATGCAATCACATCACAGAAAGTGTCAAATAGAGGACGACCCCTGTATACGCAGACAAGCTTTGTATACAGGAGCACTGCCGCCACAGGGAACGCAGGCGACATCATTCAGCAGCCACGTAAATGGTCTGCACCACTCCCCCCTGACTGCCCACCACCTGTCAATCATTATGCGATCGCATCCTACTGACATGTGATTGCATAGAGAAAGCCCATGCATGCGCAATGCGATTATGGCGCATGCGCAGGCGGCCATATATTGTCTGTCTGCGTTTTTTTAAAAACTGTGATCGGGTCTGAATACTACACATAGAACTCTACAAGGTGGTCTGTCCCGGAATTAGAAACTATATAAATATGGGAATGTTGTTGATTGCGTTATGCAGTGAAAAGTGTAAAAAAAAATATTTTGCTTTCCTCAAATATTTTAAACACACCCCTTAGTGCGGGATATAATTGAGTTGTCATTGTCTTATATATACAGCAGCATTATCTATTTGCATTGTTGCTTGTTACAGCAATAAAGAAAGTAGTTGCACAGCAGTTTATCCAAGGTGAACTGCCAGGAGAGGTGGTGCATAAACCCACTTTTCCGGTGATAATTGTTATCTCTCATCCATGCTGCAAGTCCGACGTGGCTTTAAGTCAGCATTGTGTGGCATGCACAGTTTCCTATCCCCATAGAGATCTATAATTGGCCTATCTTAGACCGCCCCTTCCCTGCTCCTGTTCCATCTATTTAAGTGTAAAGAGGTGCAAACTGCAGACCTGCATACAGATGTAGGTGTACAGATTTGCATATGGAATGCCAATGGGCATACGACTAACTCCACATCAGTCCACCATCAAAATGCAACAATACACTTTATAATACTGCAGCACTGTCAGATTGACACAAGATAGCTGCCAGTAATGAAGCTGTAATGCAATGCAAGTACAAGATGGTTTCCTCACATTATACTACGCATACAAATCAGGAATCCCATTAATAGATTCAGCGGCGTTATAATGTGTCTTGTTGCGGTTGAATTAAAGATTTTGTGAAGCATTTATCTATGTTAAGCTGGGAGATAGTGACTTCTACTGAGGTTTGAAATGTGTTGCTCCGTAAGTCTGCCAGATTCCTATACCAGAGGTTTGGATCTCTGTACAGTTGTATATACCACTGTCATTATTCTGAAAATGACTATACAGATTATATAAGTGCAGGACAGGTAGCCCAGTACACACTAGGCAATTCCCACCGATACCGATATTGGCAACGGTGGGAACTCAGCGGGGTGCCAGCATCGGCAAGTGCGGCGGGGAAGGGAGTGACGGCGGGGGGGGGGGGGGGGGGGGCAACGGCTATGCTGCATCTGCAGCATGGCTGTCTTTAACGGGGACCTCCCCCATCTGTACATGTTCAGACGAGGGAGGGGGTCGTTAATGACATGTATACACTGGATGAGATTGTAAAAGATCTCACTCAGATCAGCCCTTCTGAGCGAGATCTTTCACTTTCTCATCTAGTGTGTATGGGGCTTAATTCTTTTTCATTGTATGAGAAGTTAAACAACATATATGTCTTTCTAAATTCAAGTATTTTCACATGCCGACACCAGTCCCATTTCCTAGCCTTTCAATTCTTTGCATATTGTAAACAGGACAAGCATACTGGCAATACTAAAATGATGCCCTCACCAGAAATGAGTTGTCTTTTTCTATTCATTAGAACATACTTGTCTCTTGTCTACATGCCCTGAATGTCTGGGAGCACCTGAGAACATACCAGCTGAGGATCCAATTTGTGGCACTACACAGACTGATCTGTGGCTATAGTGATGTCATTCACGTTGGCTGCAGCCATAACTCCCACTTCTAGCTTCCCTCCTTGTAAATGACTATTAAATAATGAGGCTGTACTTGTAAATAATAAATCATACTGTGTTAGATAATAGGGAGTGGGGGAACATTGACCTTGGACTATCCCAAAATGGTTTTGCAAGTACCACCCCTCTCGCACAGATAGTTTGCTGTCACACAGTGTTTGAAGAAGTTGTGCTTTTCCCACACATCATAAAAATAGAACAACATATTAACTTGAAATTATTGGTTCAATTGAACAAATTGCCCACCGAATCATTACGAGGCTTAATGGTCAGATTGTATGTCACACATCTATGTTTCAACAATGGCACAAAAGATGTAGTTACGGTCGTGAGGATTTTGAAGATGATGAACGTCTCAGAAGGCCTTGCACATCAAAAACAAACGACTCTATTCTATTAATAGCAGAAATGGTAAACACCAACAAAGAAACAGTTCTGCATCAAGAACTTAACATAACAAAAGTTTGTGCTAAGATGGTTCCAAGGCTTCTCACTGCTGAGCGGAGAGCGAAATTGCACAAACATTTTGGAACAAATTTAAGTGGATTTTTACATGTGTTTTTTTTTTATACAGTTATTACCTGTGATGAAACATGTATCTTCCAGTACTATCCTAAGACAAAACTCGAGTCAATGCACTGGAAAACACCATCATCACCAAAAATAAAGAAAGCACATCAAATCACATCCAAATTAAAAGCCATGTTAATTGTTTTTTTTATTTTTTATCAAGGGTGTTACTTTGGCAGACTGGTTACCAGAAAGCGCAACAGTGATTCTACATTACTACAAAAATGTTCTAGCAACTTTGTGGGAAAGAATCAGAAGAAGAGGCCAGACTTGTGGGAAAATGGTTTCTTCCTCCATCATGCACCAGTCCACACAGCTCTGTGAAGCAGTTTTTGGATGAGAAACAGTGCTCGAACACCCTCCATACTAGCCATGTGACTTCTTTATTTTCCCTAAAGTCAAATCTGTACTCAAGGGAACCTGCTTTGCCTCAGAAACTGACATAAAGAAGAAAACGAGGGAGCTGTTGAGACAGCAGACAAATAATGAGCTATAGCACAGCTTTAACCAGTGGAAAATAAGAATGCAGTGGTATGTGGGTGAAGAAGGGGAATACGTAAAAGGGGAATGGAGTTACAAAGTACTTAATATAATTAAATGTACATTATAGCATCAGATCAGTCTTGTTAATAACCACACCTCATACGCATGATAATTATTGGTATTCTCTATATTCCACAGTGCTACAAAACAAGAAACACCTTTCAACTACAGACACAATCTAATTTCCACTACATATACTGTAAACACAATGGACGGTCAATAGTAAGCCAGTTACCAGTATCTCTATACACCATGTAAGGAAACCAAACAGAGGCGTCTCAAGGGAGGAGGGGACCCATGTGCAGACTCCTCTCCCGTAGCCAGCAACACCACTGATAGGCCTCTGAGCACTGAGACTCAGGCACAGTGCCAGAGTCTACTGCGCATGCGCAGGACGCCATTTTTCCGGAGTCCTGCGCATGCACTGTAGACACTGTGCCAGAGTCTCTAGTGCTCAGTGCATTGGCAGCGGTGGTGCCGGCTATGGGAGAGGAGGGGGCCCACACGAACACCGATGAACGCTGGAAAGGTAAGTATAGAAAAAATGGGTGCAGTGTGTGCGGTGTGGGGCCCCCTGGACCCAGAGGCCTGTGTGCACTGCACATACTGCACCCATTATAGATACACCAGTGAAACCAAAGCATTTTATGGTAACCCTCATGGAAAAACATAGCTAAAGGCCATGGTGCTAATGGTGACCTGGGCCTTACTCTTAATATCCCCGAAATCTTCTGCAGTTCCTGTTCTTACATGTGAGGGTTTAAATAGATGTTTTAAATTTGTCTGAGGTTGGCTTTGATAAATTTCCCCCATAATCCTTGCTGTGTCACCAGTCATACAATACATAGTGCACTAATGGCCTGGCAGTAGTTACACCCATAGCCCCATCTCTGTTGGGGCATTAAGGCTGACCACTGTAAAAGTGCATTATGTTAATATTAATATGGGTGATATTAACATTTGTTTATATAGCACCCAGCACTTTACAATATATTCATATAAATGGTTTCACAACATGATACAGGCACATGAAGATTAATATTTGCTGTCATTGGACATAGGCAACTATATTAATTGTTATCGCCTTAATTTACTATGAAAAATATAGATTACAATTGCAATACTCAGATACCCAACAATATTGGCTGGCAGCAACCAGTACAACAGCTCTTCCACAGGTTTACACCAGCCCAGACTTCTAATGCCATGTTCCTTTTTTTTTTTTTAAAGAAAAGAAAATGCTTTAAATAAATAGAAATAATAATTAACATGTCAAATAAATGACAGCGTAAATATTGGAAAAAAATAATAATTACATTTTTTTTATAAAAGCACTTTTTATCTATTGCTACTATCATTATAATTTTAAACAGGCTTCCCCATGCTTTGGTAGAAACCTGGCAAAGATTCTCTCAATTGCTTATGGTAACCTATCTATAGATAAGGAAAAATCCTATCTCTGGGGAAAAGGCTTTTCATCAAAGAAAATAGTAAATAGACCCCTAACTCTCAATGCTCTAAACCAGGGATAGCCAAAGTTGACAGATCATACAGTACTAGGGGTTAGGAAGAGCTTACACAAGGGGTAAGATGTAATAAGAAGGCGGAATACATACTACCACAATTTGCATTGATACTGACTGCATATTTACCGGCAGACGCAACAAGATGTGGTGGGATGCCGAAAAGAGCCCATAGGCTTTTATAGGGTAACACAAGAAATAGCTGGCATTACCTGCCGCATCAGTAAACGGACGGCCGGGGGTTAGTACATTTGAAAATTCAGTAAAAACCATGAATCCTGGGTTTTTATTGCATTTATCCTTTAGTGCATCAGGAAAAAGGTTTTACCGGTATGCCGTCACCAAGTAGACATTCAGAACATCAACAGTCAGAATGTCAACACACAATTTTTAATGTTAGGGTTAGACTGCAGTTAGGTTTAGGGTTGAGGCTAAGCTTAAAGTGAGATTTATTGCTAAATCCTATTGTTGACATTCACAATCTTAACATTGTGCCAGTGTCGACTTTGAGAATGTTGACATTTCACATGACGACATTCTGAATGTTGGATTTTCTAACATAAACATCAACTCTGGTTTTACCTCCATAAATTTACATGATGACTACACAAAACTGCAACCGTCCTTGCATACAAAGAGCAAAACTTAGTAACCAGCAGATTCTAAATCCCAGAGGTTTTGCGATCCACCAATTACTAAGCTGCAAAACTTCAGAAAAAGTATTCTATAGAATGGAACCAAATTGAAAATCAAAGCATCATCAATGTTTTACACCATAGAGAGAAAAAAATAGAAAAGAATCCCTGGATTTATCAAACAAAAGTCTTGAAAACTGCCATAAAACTGCCGCGAAACCCAACCAGACACTAGACCTGCCTGTAGAAGGTGAGTCTGGGAGAAGCACTGTAAAGATCAATATGATCTGTGTAGACTTTGTTATTTGTAAAAGGATAGAAATAACTAAATAAATAAATAAATTCATGGAGTCCCCACCAAATCAATAACTAGTCTTGCTTTATACACCCTATACATGGTACCAGCTACGTGGCAGTATTAATGCCATATAAGTATATAAAACAGAAAGACTTGTTACTGGTGCTAACAACATACTGCAAATCTGTGCGTATCTAGAAACTTAAAGCATGGGATTTTTTTTCCAGTGACCCCAATTCTCTGGACCTCTGAGCCTGGTCTGATATTGGAAATTATGGGAAAAAACGGTGTGGGTTCCCCTAATTTCCAATAACCAGCACCAACCGGGGGAATAACGCTATAGCACAATGTGGGGTCCCCCTGCCATAAGCAAACAGGACTGGGATCCCTTGAAAAGTTGGGACCGCAAAAAAATTGAGTCCCCCCTCCCTGGGGTTAACCAGGGCTATTCTCTGCACCCCTGGTGGTGAATAGAAATTAATTATTAATATTGCTTTTACAGGCAGCCTACAAATCCCTGTAAACCTGCCTTGGTGTGATAGCACTTGTAGAACCACAAGTTCCAGCTTGCCCGAACAGCTCCTATGCTCTAAACCAATCAGTGCTTCCTCATTAATTTCTTTGGCAGTGTCCACAAGAGACCTGCCATTTCATTGCAGCTGTGCAGAACATGACGCTTTAGAAAACACAGTTGATCGACACGGGCTTCAGTTTAAACTTTGGAGACACACGTACTTAATGCTTAGTAAATGGTATCACTTAGACATAGAAACTACTGTCAATTGACGGTGGCTTCTGGAGGTTTTTAAATAACAATAAAAAAAATCTTGTCCATAATGTAATTTAAAAGAAATAAGACTTTTTTTTCATTCCCTTTGATGAATTTTCTTGTTTACTGGTGTTTCATCATCTTTTAGTAAATTACCTCACAGTAACAGCCAAATTAGAGATGAGCGGGTTCGGATTTACTCGGTTCTTTACGCAAGAATTATCGCCGTTTCTGGATTGTTCTTATTGGTTAAACAAAACACGTGACGTCCGATAGACAATAAGGAGATTCGGGTAAATACAAGTAAATACGAGTAAAACCGAACCCGCTCATCTCTAAGTCAAATAATTAAAAACATGCATATCTTAAACTTTGAATACATTCAAGCTGCAATTTATATCAGTAAGTAAAACATATTTTAGTTGGCTAATGAACTGCATTCCAATATTCCTTCTATTCCAAAATAAATTAGTCCACAGTATGATCACATAACAAAAACAGAGTGCCAAAACACACATTTTAGCTTGTAATTGCATTAATCTGCTCTGGCCACGGTGCAGATTTTCAGTAGCAGGTTTTCTGTGCTGAATGCTATGTTTCTTGGCTGCTGTATCCACAAGTTGTGCAATAGCAGCAAACCAGATGGATGCAGAGCCTGAAACCGTTATCTTTCTGTAGGAGGTAGGAAGATCATGAGAAAAGGAAAAACAGTGGCATTGGAATAATGTATGATTCGTCTGAATACTGCAGTATGTATCTTGGCTGGTATCCTCTCAGTTGCACATGTCCCTGATCCAACCTTATAATGATGCTCTATGTGTGAATGCACGGTAATACTCGCACAACTGACACCTCCTAAACCTAGCTGTGGGATCCCCTGCATTGCCCTTATGGTTACTATTCAATTCAAACTGACCTTTTATATCAAGAACCTTTTTAAATGAAGTGTCACCGATTTGCTGGCCACGAATACTATTACGGCTTGAATGAGCCCTGGATGATTACATTTAGTGTTGCATCAACTAGATTTGCTTTAATTGTCCTGAGAGGCAAGAGAAGAAACCAGAGTGTGTGCTGACAGCTTAGCTCAGCATGAATCCTCATTTTTCACAAGGAGCTAATTAAAAACTGAAATTAGTTAAATATGGAAATGACAATTGTGAGCACTTTAGCAGAATTCTGGCAAAGCCCCCTTAGAGTACTGCGGTAATACCTGCTGCTCTGAAACTCCCTGTATATTCTTTTATATATATATATATATATATATATATATATATATAATGGTGATGGATATTATGATGTTAAGGCCATTTCAAAAAAGAAGCATTTCTTAATTACAAAGAACTACGGTTATTGTGAGTCCAAGGAGAAACAAGACACATTCTGCAATATGGTTCCTGTTAATTATCCAAATGATTTTATTTGGCACTGCTTAGCACTTACAGGGTTAACAGTCTGATCCGCAGTCAAATCACATCCCGACTAGATTAGAGAACCATTTAAAAAAGCATTGAATACAGTATAAAGAGGTTATTTGCACAATTTAATAGAATGCATTTGAGCACTCAGCAGTCAATTTAGAAAGTAATAAAAAGTCAGGTCTTATGTATCAAGCTGGAGGATCACACCAAAGGTCTGCTTCCTAATATCACTAATATTTCTCCCAGCAATAAAAACACTATGTAAATTTCAGCTGGACCTACAGGACCAAGCCTATCAGTTTGTGAGAAATGAACGTTTATGCCTAAGACCAAATAATTAGCATTATTTCTGAGTGTATCATTTGACTTATGTAGGGCCTGAGTGAGTTTTTTGTGGGGGTTGTGCAATCATAATATTTAAGAAGCAACACATTTCTTGTATGATTGCAGTGCTGCGGGTTTGAAGACTCACTTCTACCCAATCATTTCCACTTAACCTTCACTGGAACCTTTCCTGCTGGGTATTGGACCATCTGTGGTGATGACTTCAATCTCTGAGAGGGCAAATCAGTCAAACTCATCAATCCTGGAGAGATCAATAAAAGTGTGTAAATCAGTTTGCAGAAAGCACCGGCTCTCTGAGAATGCTATCTACACCTGATGCAGATGCTGTTTGTGTGTGTGCATGTGTAAAATATTTTAGCCTGTATTACACTATCTAATGCATTTTCAATTTAGCCAGGGAATAAACAGGTCCACCTGAAATCAGTCTTAGCTTGACCTCTCTATCACTCACTGCAGCTCATGCAGACCGAAAAAAACCTGACAATATTTTAGCATGCCATAAGCTTGCACTGGTGCATTACAATAATTCTGGTGGATTTACAGCAGTGATATAGAACACCGGCTCATGTGTATTCAGTAATATGTATGTCCAAGGTGAATATCTTAAAGTATTCAGGAAATTAATATCAATTCATTTTGAAGTATCATTGACTTATCAGCAGTAACCTCAAGAGACTTGATGAACATTGCATTGACAAATCTATGCTCTTTGCATTGTGTCTATGAGCTGTGCATATATTTTTCACCTTTTTGCATATAGCATCTATTTTACTGTTTAGTCTAAGACAGTGTTTCCCAACCTTGGTCCTCAGGCACACTTACAGTGCAGGTCTTAGTGATATTCATGCTTCAGCACAGATGGTTTCCAAAATAATATGGGTACTATTTAAGTCACCTGAGCTCAAGTATGGCTATCCGTGGTTGGGAACCCCTAGTGTATGATACAGATGGGTCCTCCGTTATCTTGGCTGGCTGAGGCGTTAGACGCGATCGGGCATACACAGTGCAGTGTACCGGGGCGCAGGTAGGCGCGCCTCATCGCAGGGAGGCGCACAGAGCGTTTGTCGTTACCTTTAAGTGTAATACCTACAATCAGCACTGCGCACGCGTGTGGTCTCCCGTAAAATACAATACTGAAATACATAGTAAGAACTACTTTACTAGTGCGTCTCATTACGCTACATTATTTCATACAGTATATAACAGTAGATACAGTACAGACGCAAATAGTACAGCATATACAGATGCAAACAAACGTGATAAAGCCAAAGTATGGTCCATTTACAGTACTTTAGGAATATGTGAGCGTGCAAGTTAGATAAATCAACATAAAACCAGTAGTGTACACAGACACAAACAGATGTATTACATGCACATTGTTGCCTATTGATGTTAGGTTTATTGTATGTTAGCGTCCTAATCCTGTAGCCATTACGGCATTATCAAAACCAATGGACCTATTCATCTGTCGGCAGCGAAGTGTCCGAGTGGTGAAGTGTTCCGCTTCCTATGCTTAGAGTCCCTGGTTCGATTCCTAAAGTATGAATGCATGTTAGTTTCTTCCAGACACTTTATTATTATTTTTATTTTTATATCTATTGTACTGTAGTATACTTTCACATTCAATACAAGTGTGCACACAAGTTTTACATAAAGCAGGGCAAAGCTGCAGGAGTGTTTCTACTTTTAAGGTTCTATGCACCATACGGTACACATACTGTACAATTCTGTATCAGGGCAGACTCAATTAAAATGGCTACCGCCTGTGACTCCATGCCCCATGGAGGCACTCGGCTATGGAGCAAGTAACAGCACAGGTTTGGCAGGCTATGGGTCGATGCTGAAGAAGCGTCACAATCCCCTAGCTAAAATACAGTACACAGGGGCAACAGGGATAAGCGAGGTCTATGCACATAACGATACACCGGACTCGATCGCATCGCAAAGTGACAAAATGTCCAAGGCATGTGAACCCCTGCCTTGTGGCAGCACTCAGCTATGGAGCGAGCGACGGCATAGGTTTTGCAGGCTATGGTCCAATGCTGAAGGAGCGTCACAATTCCCTAGCTAAAATACAGTACACAGGGGCGATAGGGATAAGCGATGTCTATGCACATAACGATATAATGTGAATAAAGTTGCAGTACTGTGTTGTGTAATTTCAACTGGGGGCATTATTGTGTGGCATGCCCCTTCACAGCAAGAACATGCACCGTTTTGGGCTGGCACTGAATGAGCACATTATTCCTATTTAAAATATAGGGGGTAGGAGCACCAAAATGAGGACTGCTATGGGTGAGGGGTGATGGTGCTGGGAAAGAGGTACAGGGTCAGAGGCGGAGCTAGCATCTGTGCAAGGGGGCATCAGCCAAAATCTAGCCTAGGGCATCATATTGGTGAGGGACGGCTCTGGTAATATACTGTAGTGTACTGTTACTGGATTTTGCATTCAATAGAGATACTGTTTGCACACAGGTTTTACATGAATCAGGGCAATGCTGCAGGAGTGTCTCATTATGCTATCTAAAATACACCACGACTATGGGTGGGGATACAGTAAGTGAGTTCTGTCACCATAAGCTGTCTGCTGTGTATAGCAGATTTCCGTCTGGGATGCATTTGTGTGTTTGTAATAAAGAATTTTTTTTTACTGTACATTTACTGTACATTTAGTGTATACGAGGAGACGAAGCTCCCCAAGAGAATAGGGGCGATCCCTGGCAGCCATACTGTACTATACTGTATACTGTTAATAACCGGAATGAGTGTCTCAGACGTCATGCGTCTCGGATGTCATGCGCGTGCGTCTCAGATGTCGTGCGTTCAGGGGATCCCAGTTTGTTATGTCAGTTCTCCTTGGTTTTGATTATGCCTTTTCTTTGAACACGGTATTTTCCACTGCCTCGCCCTACCCCCATCCCACTTTCCCCTTCCCCCCTGGGAGCCTGCACAGTTCATGCAGTAGACAAGGAGGGAGTTCAGATCAGGTTACAAGACATGTGCAACAGTATACTGTGTAGGAATATCACATAGAGAACTGCAGTCGCATACTGTGTAGATGTGTAAATGGTACAGTAGCAGTGATCCCTTCTCATTAAGTACAACACAGATTCTCACAAAACAGATTCTCTAACGCTGACGATCTACAGTACTGTGGTGCTCAAACAGTTAGTTGCGTCAGTGTATTGTATATAGTGGAATGAGTCGCTCCTGCAGATTTACTCTGATTTATGTGAAACCTGTGTGCACCCTTCCATTGAATGTATAACAAAGAAAAAATAATAATAAAGTGAATGTCACGGGAACAAAAAAAAAAAAAAAGGTTGGCACTTCCTTCCTATTGATGTATTTCAAAAGCACAATAATTTCCACCGCCTCCCCCTACCCCCATCGCCCTTCCCCCCTGGGAGCCTGCACAGTTCATGCAATAGACAGGGAGGGAGTTCAGGTCAGGTACAATACACAAACGCCGACGATCTACAGTACTGTGTTGCTCCATTACCGCTGTGTATTGTATGTAGCAGAATGAGTTGCTCCTGCAGATTTAGTCTGATTTATGTGAAACCTGTGTGCACCCTTCCATTGAATGTATAACAAAGAAAAAAAATAATAATAAAGTGAATGTCACGGGAACCCATAAAAAAAAAGGTTGGCACTTTGGAAATAGAACCCGGGACTCTCATGGGAGGTGGGAGCCTTCATCACTAGCCCACGACGCTTCATGGAAGAATCACAAGTTTGTGTGTAAAAGTACTGCAAAGAGCGATTCCTTCCCATTGGTGTTGGTTTATGCCTTAGGGGACTCGGACGCTCACACATGTATTTCAAAAACACGTTATTTAGTGCACTGTACATACTTTAAAGTCAATGAGCTAAATTATTCCTTTCACACATTAGTTGCGTCTGCATACACAATCTTGCGTCTGCATACACAAGTGTTTTAACATGTTCGTTTGTGTCTTTATAAACTATTTTTTTCTTAACTCTCCGTCTGACCATTGGTCACCATCTATTAACATTACAGTCGTCACTGACCATTTGCCAGAGCTTGTAGATTAATCCACCACTATTCGATCTAAAGTACTGGATTAGTGGAGCATTAGCCACCCAGTGGTGGAGATGTGTATTGCATGTTGAGTATCTAGTCGCGCCTCAACGCGCCTGTCCGTGATTTAACTCAGCAACCTAAGCTATCGCCTAGGCATGACTAAACCTCTGTCTAGGTGCAGAAACAGGCAAGATAACGGAGGACCCATCTGTATATGCTTGTAAAAGTGATTGTGCAGGTGAATATTTCAACACCATTAATGCACAGTTGCTCTAATTATAATATTGGCCATTTTTAAATAAATTGCATTGGGGGGAATTCAGTTTTTAAACTGGGATCCTTAACTAACGCCTGCCTGACGGAGCAAGTCAATTGTTGCTCTGATCAGATGCCCTCTTAGCTGCGGGAGACACATATCTTCTTGCAGCACCCTGAGGAGGCGAGAAGAAATGTACAAAATGTTCATGGCTTGGACACTCAAATGGGAGTCTGGGCCCCCGAACCAAGACTTTAGACAGGTTTAGCTGATATACATGGCGGTAATGGGTGCTGCTAAAACAATGAATTCCCCCCTCTGGGCGGGATGTACTAATGTACATTGCCGCCCATCGCTGCCCTGCGCCACGATGCTGATCGCATATGTACTAACATATGCGATCAGCGTTGCGGAGGACAGCTCTACCGATAAGAGCTGTCCTCCGCGATGCACAGCGGCAGCCTGACTTCCGGGATTCGGCCCCAGAAGTCAGTCTGCGCATGCGTGGGGTGACGGGGGCGGCCGCAGAGCATGCTGGGAGGGATCCGATCGGATCCCTCACACAGCGCCGCGGAGAGAAGCCCATAGGCTTCTATGGACTATCGCCAGCTAAAGCTGGCGAACCCCGCTGCAGCACTGACCTCGCGTCCGGAGGATAGTACATCAGGAAAATGCGGTAAACAGGGGGTTTACCGCATTTTCCGCTTAGTACATCCCGCTCTCTGAATTTTATTATCTAGACAATAATAAAACATTACACCATACCTCAACCAGTGTGTCACTTCGGGTTAGTGTCAGCCAGTGCGGACTGCACACACGCAAAAGGGGGTGTATGATGCCAGTGATGTCACACCCCCAGTGTATGATGTTTGGGGGGCGTGTCACATGTCACAACTCCATTCACATCACACTGGGGACTTGCTAGGTGTTCTGGTAGCTGCTGGGCAGCCCCCAGCCGCTCCTGACACAGTGTGAATGTGTATGTCATCCATCACAACTGCTGAGTGACACTATCAGAGGGGGTAACACCAAAATAACAGAACAGCTCTGGTGATATCACCCGGGGCCTGATTCAGATGCAGTCTGAACTGAGAACTAAGGGGTCTATTTACTAAGCCTTGGATGGAGATAAAGTCGCTGGAGATAAAGCACCAGCCAATTGGCTTCTAACTGCTATGCCACAGGCAGTGTTTGAAAAATGACAGTTAGGAGCCGATTGGCTGGTACTTTATCTCCATCCAAGGCTTAGTAAATAGACCCTTAGACTGCCCATGCATCGCAGCCACAGTACACACATTCAAAGGTATCTTTGCGATGCCACTTGTAATGAGGAATCAGTCATTGACATGACATGAGTGATTGACAGGGACAGACCATTTAGTGTCTGCAAAAACACAGGCGTGTTGTGACGACTGTAATCTCGTATACATAACATGGAGCCAGCGTCGCAGTTCCCACAGCTATTCTGCGCAACCATGAAGACAGACATTCGATGTTCTTCACATATGTGTTATGGTTGTGATGGAGTATGCAGTTGATGAAAATGTTGTGATGGCTTTGGTGGGCGTCCCTGTTCACTTGTGGGTGGCTGCTACACTTGCGATGCCTCACAGTTCCATCACAGAAAAGGATTGCTGCTGCGTTGGCAATGTGACCGCATCTGAATCAAGACCATGGTGCAGTTCACACTAGTGTTGCCATTTACCTCACATAAATGTTTATCATTGCCCTTACTATTTTAGAAATGGAATGTGGCAAAGCACGTTCTCCAACTACTTGAATTTGTATTATTACTCCCACATGATAAATTGTTCATGGTTTAGGGCTTGTTTGAGTGGTTAGCTTACATCACACTAAGTTTACCTGATACATCACCCTTATTCATATCTATCTTGTCTGTTCTCTCACAATAGCCCAGATTTATGAAGCCTTGGAGAGTGATAAATAGCACGGTGATAAAGTACTAACCAATCAGCTCCTTACTGTCAGTTTTTAAACACAGCATGTAAGATGGCAGTTAGGAGCTGGTTGGGTTAGAGTTATGGTTAGAGTTAGGGTAACTTTATCACCGTGCAATTTATCACTCTCCAAGGCTTGATAAATCTGGGCCAATGTCAAGGAGACTCCTGACTTTCGAGGATCTCTCTCAGGATCACGGTTTAGTAGACAACCCTCCCACATGCCCTTCATTTATGCATTAAAGTGTGATGACTCAATTCACAGATCCGGTATGATATACCGGCAGACGGGATGCCGGCTGTCAGTATAGCGACAGCGGCATCCCATTTGCAGGAATCCCAGCACTCTCGCCGCTTCGGGCCTGGTTGCAAACTTCTTTCACAACAGGTAGACCAATCAACTGATTACGAAATGCGGGCGGGTGTCGAGATTCCGAGTGCCGGTATAATGTCTGCTGTCAGGATTCTGGCATAAGTATCCTGAACACCGAGATCCCGACAGCTGGCATTTTAACTGCATCCCCAATTCACAGCACCATTAAGTGTCTTAGGGACTCCCACCTCTAGGATCTCACGGATGGATGTCCCACAGTTGCCAACTTTAGTTTTTTTTGTGGAAAATACAATGCAGACTTGATTTATAGGACTCTTCTAGTTTCATGTACACATTTCACATCCAGATAAACCGGGCTTGAATCATCATGTCACTCTGGCCCCTTGCCTTTTATGCTCATCTGTGTAGCCAACACTTTTTTCAAGATATTAGACTGAAACCTCCATCCAGCATCAAATTGTCCCATTTTTTCTCTTTCATTCCATTTTCAGTGCTAGTTTGAAATCTGATTTCCATTTAATGCAAAGAATAATTTTGCTCTCTGCAGGAGGCAACTGGAAATAGTTCTGCTTGAATTTGAAGCCAGCCTGCTGTTCAGTACACTAAATGTAAGATTCTTATAAGGTAAAATCTCCAGCCTAATACCGTGCCATCAATTCATAACAAATAGTTTAAATTATTTGTCAAGTGCTCAGGACACAGATGTGTCTGCTATGGCTCAGATACAATCCATCTCATAATACCGCATCAGCTGTCTCTGCTATGCTGCTATACATATCATGGAAATGCTTCTGTTCGCTTACTTTTTATTTAAAGGATTGTACAGATTATAAATGTATACATGTTGACAACACACAGAAGAAGGTTTTCTCTACAATATACATGAAAGGCAGGATGGCCTTTTTCTTTATAACAATTTGTAGAAACCTTAATTATTGTCAACAATTCAGTGGTACCTTACTCATCTATCTCTAACCCATAACAATAATATTCAAATATTGATTATATGTTATGAGCCCAGTGGTCCAATAAGGTCGAACGTATAGTCATCCAAGATATGGCAATAAAAGGTAACTTTTTTGTTATCAAATTGTGCTGTTCTGTGTTGGTGTGATATGAATCACAATTTGTGAATAGCAGTTTTCATAAATGGTGCAATCTTTTCAAAGCACTATCAACAAACATTTATCGCCATCAAGGTGAAATCCATGTGGATGGTTGGAAAAGAATTCAGTTCTGTCCCATCCACTTGGTCAAACAAAAGTGTTACAATGATTGACAGTCCTAGCCCTACTGTCTGCAACATCAGGTAGGAGCAGGTAACAGCTCTTTAAGGGTCGGGTATGCGTGACCGGTGGCAGGGTGATCTTTTGTATGGGCTCAATGGGCTCTTGCCCAAGGGCCAAAGGAGTATAAGGGCCCTAGGCTGATAGCTGAGGGCCCCCTCTTTCCAGGGGTAGCAGATTTTTGAAAATCGGCCCTGGGGAACCGGAGATATCTGACTTGAAAGCAGTGGTCCCCATCCAAGCCTGTTAATTGCTCTTCCCAGCAATATATCTCGGGTTCTGTCTGACTTAGAGTTTTCCTGAGGGTATAATCCAAAAGCTGTGACTCTCCCCTTTTTGGTGGACACAGGCAGCTTGTCTCAACTATGCCCAGAACCAGAGATATCTGCCTTCAAGCAGCTGGTCCCTGTTCCAGCTCCACACGCCTAATATGCAGTTTTAGATTTTCGTTGGCGAGTTGCTCTAGCTCCTAAATGCTGATCCACAAGTCCCCAAATCCTCCTGAAAGGTGAGACTCTCTAGTTTTTTATCCCGTTCGAAGCTAAGAAATATATTTTCAGGAACTTGAGATATCTGCAGTCAAGCAAGCTGCCCTCCCACCGGAAAATGCTAAATATTAAGCCGACTCCACTATCCACCCCTCCCCTATGTATTAAACACCCCCTACCACCGTGGACGTTATGTACCAGGGCTTCTTCATCCAGCCCAATGCCCCCTTCTACAGTTTAGCCCCGTCTGTGCAGTAAAGGAATAATAAGCAGAAATTACTGCTCCAGGTCCTACATGCTGATTGGAAGATCGAACACCTCCTGCCGCCTGCGGGACATCAAAGCTGCCGCTGATAGCACCCCCCACCCCTACCGCTGGAGGATGGGTAGGGGCCGCAGTGCACTGCTGTGCCCAGGGGCCTACACTGCTGTTAAGACAGCCCTGACCGGTGGCTGGCATCCAAGCTTTTAGATGCGCAGCAGGGGGGTGGGGCAGGGCCGGATTAAGCCTTCGGGGTGCCTGGGGTACTTAAGATAGGGGGGCCCTCTTGGCAGGACCATCCTCCTGGTTATGTCTCATGTGTGTGTGCCTCCTCACCCTGCAACAGCAATTTCCTGTACCCACATCCAGAGCCAGATTTAGACCATCAGTTTGGGTCCCCCCTTCCCCAACAGCATGCAGTTTCACACACACACACACACACACACACACACACACACACACACACACACACACACACACACGCTGCCCCCATAGCAATACACATATACTGCCCCCATGGTCACACACACTCACTGCCCCCATAGCTGCACACACACTGCCTTACTGACACAGACACCTCTTAATAACATGAATGCCTCTTACTGACAGATTCCACTTACTGACAGATACATCTTAGATAGGAACACTGACACACTCTTACTGACAGATACCGCTTACTGACACACACTTAACTACACAGACACCTCTTACTGACACAAACACACTTACTGACAGACACCCTTACTGACACAGACAACACTTACTGACAGATACGCCTTACTGACACATACACCACTTATTGGCACATGCATACTGACAGCCACCCCTTACTGACACAAGTTACTGATACAAACATTTACTGACACGCCCTACTGACACAAACACTTACTAAACACACACTTATTGACACAGATTCCACTTACTGACAGATATCACTTACTGACACTATTGGCACATTATAATACATACTTACAGACAAACCTTACGGACACAGATAAAACTTACTAACACAGATACCCCTTACTGAATCTCACACACACCACAAATACACTTATTTACACAGATACAGCTTACTGACAGTCTGACACAGACACCACTTTTTGACCAATATCCCTTACTGACTTACACACTTACTGACACACACACACTTAGGGAAGCCAATCCCGGGCCATTTTTTCAATCCCGGGTATCGGGATTGAAAAATGGTCAATCCCGGGATAACCGGGATTGGCTTTTCCCTATGTGGCTGCCCCTCTCGCCCGCCCGGCACACATAATTCACCATACAACGGGGTTGGGAGGCTAGGAAACATCCTCCTGACTTGGCGGACAGGTGACTGCGCAGCATGACCTGTCACTGCACAACACGCTGCGCAGGGGGAAACCCATAAATTGCTGAACTTTGGGTAAAGTTTGTTTCAAACATTTAATAGGCAGCATTGCATAATGCACATACATATATTTATCTGTTTTCTTTTAATACTTATGATTGAAAGAAAAGCATTACAATTGTGAAAAAATGTGTACATTATACAGTAAGTCTTACAAATGTATGCCAGCCTACCCAATACAAATCTGTACATAAAATAGCTATTCAGAATTGGGGAACACAGAGGAAGCTCTTTCCAGCTTTTCTATCCCTGGTGAAAGTCATCCTCCTGCCTGTCTGATTGCAAAGTTACATAGTGCTGCTGAGCTGGGAGTTCTCTGAACGGTTGCTGCGCGGTATATGAGAGGAAGCTTCATCGCATGTGCAAAGCCGGACACCCGCAGCGGGAAAATCATTATCCATGTACAACAGCCATAGGCGCCGCCAGAACTCACCCACAACACAGGGATTATCCATCAGCCAGAACAGCGGCTCCAAAGGCCACAGCTTTATCAGTTTTTCGCAGCCTTCTAGCGCCCGCCACCCGCACGCACCAGCAGCAGAGCTATCATGCAGGAGGAGCCGGGCAGCGTCTGAGCGTCCTGAGGACGTTCAACGCTGCCTGCCTTTAAAAAAAAAAAAGGGCCGCCTGATCCATCAATCCCCGGGATTGGAGCTTCCAATCCTGGGACTGAATCCCAGCTGTTTTTGGCCTAAATCCTAGGATCCCGCCCATCCCGATCCCTGGATTGGCCACCCTACACACACTAACACAAACACACTTACTGACACATGTACCATACTTGCCTACCTGACCCTCTCCATGAGGAAGAAAATGCTCTGTTCCTGGACTTTCCTGGTAATGTATGATTGCCATCACCTGTGGTGAGCCAGTTAATTGATAAGAAAGGTGTTTCACCACAGGTGATGGCAATCATACATTACCAGGAAAGTCCAGGAACAGAGCATTTTCTCCCTCATGGAGAGGGTCAGGTAGGCAAGTATGACATGTACACACACTGACACAAACACACTGACATACACAGTTCATGACATACAATCACACAGAAGAGGAGATAGCCTTTATGATATGCTGTCCCCTCCCCCCCAGCCCACTGCTGCACATGCTACTGGTGTGTCAAGGTGTGGGGTTGGCGCTCAACTCTCCCAAGTCCAAACTGCCGACCTTTGCCACTTTTTATCAGCTGGAGTCAGAGGACGGTCTGTTCTTTCTCTGGCTCTGCTTTAGTCCGCTGCGCTTGGTCTGTCTCTCCGGGATCAGAGACGCTGGGAGGAGGCGTGGTCTGCTACTGCTGTACACACAGTAGCTGTGTAACCCTTCGTGCAGCCACTCAACGTGACTGCAGTGTGCAGGAAGCAGGGGGCAGCAGTGTCAGAAGCAGAACAGCTCCAGCTGGGGGGCCCCCTAAGATTAGAGGGCCCGGGGTACTGACCCCCTGTGACCCCCCCTTAATCCGGCTCTGGGGTGGGGGCGAGTGCAACAAAGCCCCTTGCAGGCTCGGTGGCGAGCTGTGCTCGGCAGAGGTCAATTTCCACTCCATGGGTGTCATGGACACCCATAAGTGGGAATAGTCCCTGTTAGTCGACTGTCGAGACTGTAAGGAGGAGGGATTCCGGTGTCGGTATTGCGACCGGCAGTCTCCTGACCGCAGGTCACGTAACTACCTCCAGCTCTGTAGATGTCCATCAGTGTGACACAGTAGCAGTGGTGGCTCCATAGGTGGGGCTGCAGCGCAGTCCAAATTTCAAATAGGGAAGCCATACTAACTGCCACCCCAACCTGACTCACTGGCAGTTGCTGTGACTCCCCTATTTAAAATTTGGATTGCTCTGCAGCTCCACCTCTGGAGCGTAGTATAAAGCTGCATAGTTTCCTTTACCAACCAGAAAAAAGCAATGAAAGAGGCAGAAGTTGTAACCACAATAGCTGCCTGGTCAGTCTTAAATACCTTCAAACTGGTATAAAGGACTAACACTTTTTACATATTTTCCAGTAAATGCAGTAAATATTACTTTATGAGGTAAGCCATAACATTTATGTGTTTGCGCTCACAGGTCTGGCAAAGAGAGCTGTATAGAAACCCACACAATCCTATCACTCACCTATTGCCGTGTAAAAAGTCAGTATCTTAGCAACTGATAAGCTCTCAAAAACATCTTGATCTGCATATGCAGCTAACATTAAAAGACTATGGGTTCATTTGCTAAGCCATTGAAACATTATCTTAATGGGTTCCGGATACAAAAGCATAGTTAAAAGTTGTTAAGCAGACCTAGGCCTATATTTTATTACAGCTAATCACAGTGTGGTAATTAATGCATGCAGAACATTGATTAGACCACATAAAAGCGATTTGCTCTTCTAATTTAATACAAAATATTTTCCACAACAAAGGAGAGGGGAAAATAAGGTCCTGTCTGACCAAACACCTCTTGATTCAACATAGTTTTGGGCAAAACAGGCAAAGATTAGTAGTGAGAGAAATAAATGCATTGTTTGTGTTCTCTGTTGGGTCTAATTACTCATTCCATTGCTGTAGCAACAGTTATTTCTCATGAAAGCTAAGCAAAGCATACATTTTTTTACAATACAGACTTATGTTAACAAACAAAAAAATATTTGTAATGTAGTAAAATAGTTACCTATTCTTTAGTATCATACTATTCAACTTTAATCCTAAAATTAAGGGGTTGATATTAGCTTCGATGATTTTGCGGGTGTGAACTATCGCGGCTGCGGCCACACTTTACGGCGGCCCAAATTCACATAAAAGTGCTTGTTAGCCCATAGGGCTCTTAGCACTTTGGTGCGTATTCAGCCTGAAACAAGCCTGCGAAGGGTGCGAGATCGGGCGCCATTGCTGGTGATTATAAGTTGTGGCAACTGCACATCACATCCTTCGAGGGTAATACGATCGACCCCTTAGTCTCTCTCACAGTAGTGTTACTCCACCACCAAAACATTGCTACAATATTCTATTTCCTTAGCCAAGATGCAACTGCAACCCATATTTACCACCCCATCTATCGCAACAGTCTTCTACAGGGGAGGCACTTGATATCCTGGCTGTTGGGATCCCGGCGCTCTGCATACCGACGCCGGGATCCCAACCGCCAGGATACTGACAACTATTCTCGCTCTTGGGGTGTCCACGGCACCCCTGGAGGGAGAATAAATAGCATGGCGTGTGTAGCATGCCACCGTGCCCCCAGCGTGGTGAGTGCAGCAAGCCTGCAAGGGGCTCTTTTGCACTCGCTCCGCTGCCAGCATTCTGGCGGTCGGGATCCTGGCGCCGGTATGCTGGGCGCCAGGATCTGGGCACCGGTATATCGTAGTACACCCTTCTACAGTATAAGACATTCTCCTCACCCATCTGTCCACACTTCAGCTTGTCCTAGACTCCTATATTTAATGCAGCAGCATTTCTCTTGCCAGTCTACACCCAAACACTCTGTAATCCCTACACTGGCTGCCCATATACTCCACAAAGCAATCCAAATGACTATTCCTGACCTACAGAGTCTGGAAACAGAACGTTTGAATGTGTCTTAATAGTCTCAAAATACTCTCCCTCAAGCCCTCTTAGAGCTGTTTCTGACCTGTGACATATTGTCTGTGCCATCTGTGGAACTCCCTGCCATGACTGACTCTGACTTCCGACAGCCTTCAAATCTTCCATCATTAGATTAACCCGCAAATCTTTCAATGCCCCTGAAAACCCATCTCTTTTTTACATTACTTTTCAAACTGGCACAGCTTGGTGCTGTCATAATCTCTGCTCTGAGCCAGACTCTCTTTTCTTGGCTCAGATCTGTCCTTTTCCCATTAAGCTCTCTCATGAGCATAGCCCTTCTGGGTTTTATTTCCAAGTCTGTATTTCTTTTGTCTACTCATTTGTCCCTATGTTACTGTATGTATGCTTTGTTTCCCACTGTCCTTTTCTTTGGTGCAGTACTTTACAAATCAGCAACAATCAGATTTCTCCAGCCTTAAACTACCTTAATTTTTTTCAACACCATCCCTACAGACCACTATGGGTACAGTAAAACTGCTAAAGTGCCAAAAATGAATGTCATCTCTGAATGGCGCTAGTTTACCTCAATCTAACTTTCAGCCAATTGGCTTGGCATTGCGTTAGTAAAAATCAGGCTATGTACTGTATGTGATTATCCGTGCATACACAATATAAGCATAAGGTAGTAGATGGTCTCTGTAGACATTTGTAGCCAGTCAATCATCACTGAGGAGGAGGGATTTCATAGTAGTTTGCAGGGTAGGAGGAGATTGTTAAATAGCTGTAGTACAAAATACCAGATGATAACTAACGCTGAACACTGGCCACTATTAAGACAGAGACCCCATAATACAGTAGATCACATTTCTCTTAACCCTCTCCATCTCATATCTATCTGTCCATCCATCCATCAATCCATTCATTCAGCCATACATCCACCTGTCCGCCCGTCCATCCATCCATCCAGCCATCATATACAGTATCAGTGAAATTTGGCATAAAATCCAAAAGTTGCAGACTTTAATTATTCTTTCTTAAACACAGTGCTATTGATTAGGAAAGGAAGATGATAAGTGAGTAGAAACATTTGCAGTAGGTAGAAAACCTAATACTGGAGACAGGGATAGGATCCTCTTCAGATACAAATATATCAAGGTACAGTACACAACACGTTACTAGCGGTTCTGGTATGAATGGTCGACCATGTTATGGTCGACAGTCATTAGGTCGACCACTATTGGTCGACATTGGCATGGTCGACATGGACAAATGGTCAACACATGAAAATGGTCAACACATGAAAGGTCGGCGCGTGAAAAGGTCAACATGAGTTTTATTACTTTTTTGCATAAAGTAATGGGGAACCCCAATTAGTGCACTGCGTCCCCTCGCATGGCTCGCTTCGCCATGCGAGGGAACGTTCCCAATCATAGTCCACGTAGATAGTAAAGTATGGAAAAGTTCCCCAAAATAATTTTTTTTTAAAAACTCACGTCGACCTTTTCATGTGTCCACCATTTTCTTGTGTCGACCATGTCAATGTCAACCAATAGTGGTCGACTTAATGACTGTCGACCATAACATGGTCGACCATCCAAATGGATACCGTTACTAGCACCTCTGCAATGCAAACAAAACTGGACCCAAGTATTTCACCCCAATTTTTTACTTAATTCTTAATATTTAATAAAGTTTGAAAGGACAACCTATGTTTCACCACTCAATGTTCTCATTGCAGTAAGGGAAGTGTGCTGAAGTATTTATTTCTGTAACAGTAGCAGCACATGCCAAGCCTGATACCATGGATATGAGAATCAGTGATCTCTGTATCTGCACCTATCATTTCCACTAATCTGGACATAAAAGATACTCAAAATATGCTACAGAGCCACAAGTATATGTACACCTCAACATCACCTCCATTTGTTCTTGATGAACATCTCATTACAAAACCACAGGCAACAATATGGAGTTAGTCCCGCTATAACAACATCTTCTGGGAAGGCTTTCCACTAGTTTGTGTGGAATCCCATAACACAATAAGGGAGGGTGGGCATGAATGACTCATCTGGGATGAGGGGCAATAAAGCATGGCTCGTAGTCTGCGTACTGATCTATGCTGAAGGTGTTTGATGGGGTTGAAGTCGAGGCTTCATCCAGGCCAGTCAAGTTCGTCCACACCAAACTCTGCAAACCATTTTTCAGTGAACCTCACATTACGCACTGGGGCATTGTCATTCTAAAACAGGAAAAGGTTTAAACTGTTGCCACAAAGTGGAAGTGCACTATTTTCTAGGATCGCATTGTATACTGTATCATTACCACAATATCAACCACATTGGAGTTGTATAAAACAAAAGTATTTCAACAGTTATACTAACAGTCATGTGTGTCTTACTTACTTTCCAACTGTACCAGCATGAATTATGTCACAATTTGCAGACCTTCAAAGGGGTGGTGGCTTACCCAGAAGCCAGTGGAGCTTTGGATGAAAGGGCATGTGACTGGTCAGAAAGCATGGGATTGGGCAGATTCAGGTGGGGTTTATGTAAATAGAGGCGGGGTTTGTGTATACAGAAGATAGGGAAAAGGCTTTTCTTTGTTCTGATTTTGGATGCCAGTTGGAGGTATGGCTAACCTGACTACTTTCCCTGCATCAGCAGTACAGATACAGTACATGTAAAATAAAAAAGAAAATAAGATGTTGAGTTAATAATTGATGTTAATGAATTGGCCTCCCACCCCTGCAGTTTTGGCCTCCCAATCTTGGACCTACTGTATGAAGCCATTTCACAAGTGTACTCCTGGTGGCCTAGAAAAAACATTTTTGCCAAATTACTCTTCAATTAGCAACTAAGAATTAACAATAAATAATTTTATTGCTGCATACTCTACAATTTCCTTGAGGTTGTTCGGCAATTACACTGCACATTAAGCTTAATTCTGTGGGTTACACCAGAACTGAATAAATATTTCTAATTGAGATATTTCCAATGTAGTAATTTCATTTCAAACCGTTGACAGTGAAAAGATAGAAAGAGCACAATCTATTTGTTTGGAAAATGAATAAACTGCAGCTACTATCACAGACAATTAATGCTGAGAAACGGATCATCAATTCTTTATTTCATTCCTTACTCAGTTCCTCTCTTCTCACTAGCGTAGTGCGCTCAGTCCTACGATTTACAGCTCTCCATGTGTTTATCATTGCAGGTGACCTTCTGTACGCTATGGCTCGGGATTTCCCTTGCACAGCTTGGTCACAGCCTTCATTTCTGTCACAGCAGTTTCCAGTCAAGAAAAAAAGCGTTTCTTTATTACTGAAACATAACGTAGGAGATTTTGTCTTCAATATACAGATCGTTTTAATATTAAATTATAGATTAATTAACAGAGAAAATGAAAGTTTAAAGTGAAATTGTACCTTTATGACATTAATAATTTAGTTTGAGACAAACTAATTATGTTATGTTAAGTAAATGTCTATGGGGGTCATTCCGAGTTGTTCGCTCTGTATTTTTTTCTCGCAACAGAGCGATTAGTCGCTAATGCGCATGCGCAATGTCCGCAGTGCGACTGCGCCAAGTAAATTTGCTATGCAGTTAGGAATTTTACTCACGGCATTACGAGGTTTTTTCTTCATTCTGGTGATCGTAATGTGATTGACCGGAAGTGGGTGTTTCTGGGCGGAAACTGGCCGTTTTATGGGAGTGTGTGAAAAAACGCTACCGTTTCTGGGAAAAACGCGGGAGTGGCTGGAGAAACGGAGGAGTGTCTGGGCGAACGCTGGGTGTGTTTGTGACGTCAAACCAGGAACGACAAGCACTGAACTGATTGCAGATGCCGAGTAAGTCTGGAGCTACTCAGAAACTGCTAAGAAGTGTCTATTCGCAATTCTGCTAATCTTTCGTTCGCAATTTTGATATGCTAAGATTCACTCCCAGTAGGCGGCGGCTTAGCATGTGCAAAGCTGCTAAAAGCAGCTTGCGAGCGAACAACTCGGAATGACCCCCTATGTTGTTAAAACATATCTATCTATCTATCTATCTATCTATCTATCTATCTATCTATCTATCTATCTATCTATCTATCTATCTGTGTGTGTACAGTATGTGTGTATATGTGTGTGTATGTGTGTATAGGGTCTAATACGCTTGCCCGGATGTCGGGATCCCGGCGCCAGCATATCGGCACCGGGATCCCGACCGCAGGAATGCCAGTAGCAGGGCGAGCGCAAAAGAGCCCCTTGCTATGCACGCGCCACAATATTTATTCTCCCTCCAGGGGTGTCGTGGCACCCCAAGAGGGAAAATAGTTGTTGGTATCCCAGCAGTCAGGATCCCGGCGTCGGTATGCTGAGTGCCGGGATCCTGACAGCCAGAATATCGAGTGCCACCCATGTGTATTTATAGTACATCACATAAAACATACCAACGTTTCGGGGCAGTGGCGCCCCTTTGTCAAGGTGAAAGGGGATGGAAGGTGTATGTGTTCTATATAATGGTTTCCAGATGGCAGCGGAACAAATTGTGACTGCATAAGGGTGAGTGCCGATTCAATTGCAACGCCCAAATCTAACTCTCTCTGCACATGTTACTTCTGCCCCATCTGCACTGCAAATGGTTTTGCCCATTAGAGAACAATTTTGCTGTTGCGATCAGGTCTTAATTAGGCCCTAAATACAATCACGGTGCCTTCCTAGTTCTCCCTTAGCCCAGGACACAACATAAGCAAACCAGAAGGCGGCATAGAGCATACAGATGTAGTCGCACTCATTGTGGGTGCGAATAGGGTGTGTGCACACCAGCGTGTGCATGTGTATAGTCACACCTGCAACCCATATGCATTGCATTGATGGGGCATGGGTACAGCTATTTGTTGCCATGATGCATATGCACATATGCATGTGCGTACGCATCGCGCCAACAATGAGCCTGGCTACATCTGTACATCCTGATAACAAGATATTAAATCTCTAAACGTTGATTCAACATGGCTGTAGTCTAAAAGTTCCTGTGCCGCCTTCTTGTTTGCTTTTATATATATATATATATATATATATATATATATTGTGACAAGAACACTGGGATAGTGTTTGAGGGCAGGTATATTTGTCCCAGGTTCTTGTCTTACATGTTTTAGAAAATGTTAACTTCTAGGAAAAATGCTTTTTGTTTTGTCTGAACCTTTTCAGTTTGCTGTAAAAGCTGGGTAAAGGCTCTGAGAGAGAGATAAGGCGAGTTCTAGACATTGGGCCCAGTTCGGGTCTTTGGCCTCACAGAGGGCTAATCAGGGTTTCAGCTGTGTAAGAGTGATATAGTGCTTCTAACCTGATTAGTATGGGCAGACTGCCTGGGAAGGCTGCAGGATCTGTGTGTGAGAGACACGCTTTCTGATGCAAGTAAGCTATACAGTATGTACTGACGAACTCTGTGTTTTGTTTAGTGACAGTTAGGAACATCTTATGTTTAGTTAGTGCCGGACAGGCAAGGTATTTTTATTTTGGGGTTTGTTTTATTTTCTGTTTCAATAAAACTGGCCGGGGTCAGTTGTACCAGAAACTGGACTTGTGTTGTTCCTCAGCTGCTGCGTGCTGCCATATTCCCCAGGAAAAGGCACCTTGCACCCCTACAGTGTTACAACTTGGTGGAGAATGCGAGCAGGCCGTTCTGCGCATAAGTGAAAGCAGCAGCTTTGTGAGGCCTGCAGAAAACGGTGGTTTATGCAGATACAGCCCAGTGTGAAGTTACTGAGACTCACCCCTGAGGGTTTGATATATGTCCTGGGTGAAAGCAGCTGCAAAGCCGCCTGAAAAATCTGTTGACATGGAGGATCTGCTTAAAGCCTTGCTGCAAGCTACAGCGGCTCAGCAGGAGGCCAACCGACAGCAGCAGGTGGCAATGGAGGAAAATAGGAGACAACAGCAGGTGGCAATGGAGGAAAATTGGAGACTACAGCAGGAGGCCAACAGACAGCAGCAGGTGGCAATGGAGGAAAATAAGAGACAACAGCAGGCAGTTGTTGATGAACTTTACAGGCAGCAGCGTCAGGATAGAGAGGCCTTAGCAGAAGTGGTGCAGAGACTTGCAGCTCGGGTTGGAGATGTGGCCGTCAGTGCTCCAACCAGCTCTAGTTCTATACGAGCCAGTCACTTCCTGCAGAAAATGACAGAGGCTGATGATGTGGAGGCCTATCTGACCACGTTTGAAAGGACTGCCGAGCGTGAGAACTGGCCGAAAGCACAGTGGGCCAGTCTGCTGGCACCTTTCCTGTCAGGTGAGCCCCAAAAAGCTTACTTTGATTTAAGCCCTGCTGAGGCTCGGGACTATGATAAACTAAAGACTGAGATCCTGACCCGCCTGGGAGTCACGCTGTCAGTACGAGCACAACGGGTGCACCGTTGGCTGTACGCCATGGAGAAGCCTCCGCGCTCCCAGATGCACGACCTTATTCAGCTAACAAAAAAATGGCTGCAGCCAGAGACATTAACTGGTCCCCAGATGGTGGAAAGAGTCGTCATGGACCGCTACTTGAGATCTTTGCCCATGGTCCTGCGCAAGTGGGTGAGCCATGGAAACCCGGGTACTGCTGACCAATTAGTGGACATGGTAGAGAGGTATTTGGCAGCAGAGGAACTACTGATGACCACCCAGCAACCCATAGATCCTCGACAGCGCCCTTCAGTAAAGACTGGTAAGACTGTTCCGTGGGAAAACGTTGCTGGGCGGTTAAGAGAACGCAAGGCTGGAGAGACTGTAAACACTGGCCCTGGAAATAGGCCAATGGGGCTAGAACGGTCTATGCTGCCCAAATGGGTTGATAATCGTGTGGTTAAATGTTTTAGGTGTGGTATGCCAGGTCATGTTATTGCCAATTGCCCAGTCACGCAAGAACCCATGCAATGTGATGCTGCCTTTGAATGTCGCAGAATGTCTTTCTTTGCTAGGTTAGCCTGTACTGTGGTACCTTCACCTGAGCTGGAAAAACAAATGTGTGATGTGTTCTTAGAAGGTAACCGGGTAGAGGCCTTGCTAGATTCAGGAAGTTTAGTTACCCTCGTGAAAGCTGGGTTAGTGAACCCCTTAAAGGTCCAGCAAATACCTATTGGGGTAACTTGCATACATGGGGATACCCAATATTATGCCACTGCTGAGGTGAATATAGAAACTTGTTGTGGGTCAGCAATGGTTAAAGTGGGACTGGTCCCTACCTTGGTGCATGAGGCCATAATAGGGAGGGATTTTCCTCATTTTTGGAAACTGTGGGAATCACGGTTATCAACAGATGTGAGAAGTTAAAAGCCAGTTGATAATACCGGTGATTTTATGGATGTACGTGGGTCTTCGGAACTTTCTGGCCCTTTGCCTTTTGCTAGTTTGGCTGGGGAAGTGACAGATGGGGAGTCCAGTGAGGACCCTCTTGCCGGGAACAGAGACATAGTAGTTAGAACTGAAAGCGTGCCTGACCTGGAGGTAAAGAAGGATCTGTTTGCGTCTGAACAGTTAAAGGATCCTACCTTAATAAAGGCTAGAGAGAATGTTAAGATTGTTAATGGGGAACCTGTGGTACCAGGTGACAGGGTTACGTATCCCCACATGGCCATCTGTAATGAGCTCTTGTACCACATTGTCAAAAGGGGTGAGGATGTGGTGGAACAGCTGGTAGTTCCCCAGCCTTATCGGAGAACGGTACTAGATTTAGCTCATAGTCACGTTACCGCAGGACATTTAGGGGCAGAAAAAACCACTGAAAGAGTTTTACAAAGGTTCTTTTGGCCAGGGGTTTATAAAGAAGTGTCTGAATATTGTTCTTCCTGTCCTGAATGCCAGTATCATGCCCCTAGACCCCATTTCAGGAGCCCACTAGTTCCCATGCCTATTATAGAGGTCCCGTTTGACAGAATAGCCATGGATCTCGTGGGGCCCTTGTTAAAGTCTGCTCGGGGCCATCAGTATATCCTGGTAATTATGGACTATGCCACTCGATATCCTGAGGCTGTCCCTTTACGCACTATCACAACCAAGGCGATAGCTAGGGAGCTGGTGCAGGTATTTAGTAGAGTGGGAATACCAAAAGAAATTTTGACTGACCAAGGTACTCCATTTATGTCAAGGATCATGAAAGAATTGTGCAAGTTATTTAAGGTCACTCACCTCAGGACGTCCATCTACCATCCCCAAACTGACGGGTTGGTGGAAAGGTTTAATAAAACATTAAAAAGTATGTTAAAAAAGGTTGTTGAGAGAGATGGGAAAAACTGGGATTGTTTGTTGCCCTACTTGTTAATGGCCATCAGAGAAGTTCCTCAGTCCTCTACGGGGTTTTCTCCATTTGATTTGTTGTATGGTAGACACCCCAGAGGGCTGTTGGATGTTGCCAAAGAGACGTGGGAAGGACAGCCCACTCCTTATAGAAGCGTTATTGAGCATGTAACACAAATGCAGGATAGGATTGCAGCCGTGGTACCTGTTGTCAGAGAGCACATGGAACAGGCCCAAAGTGCTCAACAGAGGGTCTATAACCGGAGTGCCAAGATACGGGAATTTGCTCCTGGAGATAGAGTTCTTGTTTTGGTACCCACTGTGGAAAGCAAATTCCTAGCTAAATGGCAGGGTCCATTTGAGATTAGGGAAAAAGTGAATGAGGTTAATTACAAAGTATACCAGCCGGGAAAGAGAAAACCCGAACAGATCTACCATGTTAACTTAATCAAACCCTGGAAAGATAGGTTGTCTCTGTCAGCGGAGCCTTGCCCTTCGGTGTCTTCACCCCGGTTGCTTCCCGCAGTGAAGGTGTCAGAGACATTATCAGCTGATCAGAACAATCAGGTTAAAGAATTTCTCATCCAAAATAGGGAGGTATTTTCAGAGCTGCCTGGCCGAACGACCATAATAAAACATGACATTGTCACAGAACCAGGGGTCAGGGTTCATTTAAAGCCATATAGGATTCCTGAAGCTCAGCGAGAAGCTATTTCTAAGGAAGTTAAAACCATGTTAGAACTTGGAGTCATAGAGGAGTCTAACAGTGAGTGGTCCAGTCCCATAGTGCTCATCCCGAAGCCCGACGGTAGCATACGCTTCTGTAATGACTTTCGTAAGTTAAATGAGGTGTCCAAGTTTGACGCATACCCCATGCCCCGTGTGGATGAGCTTGTAGAAAGGCTGGGAACAGCCAGGTTTCTCACCACATTGGACCTGACCAAAGGTTACTGGCAAATACCTTTATCTGATAGCGCCAAAGAAAAAACAGCCTTTTCGGTTCCGGAGGGGCTGTACCAGTATAAGATGTTACCCTTTGGGTTGCATGGGGCTCCAGCAACCTTTCAACGGGCGATGGATAAAATTTTGAGGCCCCATAGAAAATATGCAGCTGCCTATTTGGATGATGTGGTAATTCACAGTACAGACTGGGGGTCACATTTGGTTAAAGTACAAGCAGTACTGGACTCAATCAGAGAGGCAGGGTTAACTGCTAACCCAAAGAAGTGCTGCCTCGCAATGGAGGAGGTCAAATACTTGGGCTTCACCATAGGCAGAGGTCTGATTAGGCCCCAATTGAATAAAGTTGATGCTATTCAAAACTGGCCTCGTCCAGTGAATAAAAAACAGGTAAGGGCTTTTTTGGGAATTACTGGGTACTATAGACGGTTTATTCCTAATTTTGCGACAACAGCGGTGCCGTTGTCAGACCTTACCAAAGGGAAGCAGTCAAATGTGGTGAAATGGAACCCTGATGCAGAAAAGGCGTTCCAAGCGTTAAAAGTGGCTTTGTGTTCACAACCGGTGTTGATAACACCAGATTTTTCAAAAGAATTTGTGGTACAGACAGATGCCTCAGAGGTTGGGATAGGTGCTGTGCTGTCCCAAACCAGAGATGGGGACGAACACCCTATCATTTATTTGAGTAGGAAACTCAATGAGCATGAAAAAAGGTATGCCATTGTGGAAAAGGAGGCTTTGGCCATTAAGTGGGCACTAGATACCTTGAGATATTACCTCTTGGGTAGACAATTCAGACTAGTGACAGACCATGCCCCTTTAAAATGGATGTATGTAAATAGAGGCAAGAATGCTCGTGTAACTAGATGGTTTCTAGCGTTGCAGGACTTTAAGTTTACTGTCGAACATAGACCGGGAACACAATTGGCCAACGCAGATGCATTGTCTCGCATCTTCTGTTTGGGGGCTACAAGTGTTCCGGCCCCTAGGTCGAAACAGGGGAGGGGGATATGTGACAAGAACACTGGGATAGTGTTTGAGGGCAGGTATATTTGTCCCAGGTTCTTGTCTTACATGTTTTAGAAAATGTTAACTTCTAGGAAAAATGCTTTTTGTTTTGTCTGAACCTTTTCAGTTTGCTGTAAAAGCTGGGTAAAGGCTCTGAGAGAGAGATAAGGCGAGTTCTAGACATTGGGCCCAGTTCGGGTCTTTGGCCTCACAGAGGGCTAATCAGGGTTTCAGCTGTGTAAGAGTGATATAGTGCTTCTAACCTGATTAGTATGGGCAGACTGCCTGGGAAGGCTGCAGGATCTGTGTGTGAGAGACACGCTTTCTGATGCAAGTAAGCTATACAGTATGTACTGACGAACTCTGTGTTTTGTTTAGTGACAGTTAGGAACATCTTATGTTTAGTTAGTGCCGGACAGGCAAGGTATTTTTATTTTGGGGTTTGTTTTATTTTCTGTTTCAATAAAACTGGCCGGGGTCAGTTGTACCAGAAACTGGACTTGTGTTGTTCCTCAGCTGCTGCGTGCTGCCATATTCCCCAGGAAAAGGCACCTTGCACCCCTACAGTGTTACAATATATATATACATACATACGTGTATATATATATATATATATATATACTGTATATATACAAACACACACGCACACACACGCACACACACACACACACACACACACACACACCTGCATATGTAAATATACTCTAACAAATGTTACCTCTAAAAGGTTTAATCCTGAGGTGTATCATTAGCCTAATGCCACTGACAAACCTCCTGGAGACGCTGGTACAGTCACATTATTGTTTCCTTGTGACACTCATGCTCAGGTACTATAGAATATATAGTATACTCAAAACAAAAATGTCCCAATGGTACCTAAAGTTCAACAAGTCTAAAACAAAGCTTATCACTTTCCTTTGGAGTCACTACCTCTCCTCTGTTCTCCAACACCATCAATATCTCAACAACTTCTGCAGCCTTCCACTTCCACTTACCTGGTGGCACTCTTGAATTCGCTCTTTACCCTGTTCCTTACATCCAGTTTATTTTTTTACTATTCCTTCTTGAAATCTTTCTAGAGTCTCTCCTGGCACATCCTGCTGGGTACTGTATTTGCATTGGTGCTGTAGAGCTACATGTTACTGCAGTCTGCTGTAGTTGTACGGTATCCAGACAGATCTACACTAAAAAGGTCTACAGTCCATAGGTCTACCACTAATGGTAATATCTGGTGTTGCTTTTGATATTGCATTAGGTCGACAGGGTCAAAAGGTCGACATGTAAAAGGTAGACAGTTCAATAGGTCGATAGATTTAAAATGTCGACATGGTCAAAAGGTCAACATTGCAATGGTTGACACACATATGGTAGACACAGGTTTTTTATTTATTTTTCAGTTTTTTCACATTTTTCATATTTTACCATCGACGTGGACTATGATTGGGAATAGTAGGACACTAATAGTGCTTGTTTGTCACTTTTCAGAAAAGTGACAACACACCCCTTCCCCCTAAAAAAATTTTTCCAAAATTTCCATATCGACCTTTTGACCCTGTCGACCATTCCTACTGTCTACTTATTCTATGTTGACCTTTTGACCCTGTCAACGTTTTGACCCTGTCGACCTAATGCATATCTACCATTAGTGATAGACCTAGTGACTGTAGACCTTTTCAGTGTTGATCTAATAAACCACACCCAGTTGTACTGTTTTAAATGGTGCGCAGAATGCTATACACACCCATAAGCCTAATATTGTGTAAGTTCCCCTTGTGCCACCTAAACAGCTCTGACCCATCCAGGTATGGACTCTACAAGATCTCTGAAGGTGTCCAGTGGTATCTGTCACCACAACATTAGCTTTAAGTCTGGTAAATTGCACGATGGGGCCTTGTTTATTCACCACATCCCACAGATACTTGATTGGATTGAGATCTGGACAATTTGGAGGCCAAGTCAACACCTTAAACTCTTTGTCATGTTCCTCAAACCATTTCTGGACACTTTTTTTTGCAGTGTGGCAGTGTTGCAGGGTGCATTTTACTGCTGCAGGATGCCACTGCCATCAGGGAATACTGTTGCCATGAAGGGGTGTACTTGGTCTGGAACAATGTAGTACGTGTCAGAGTAAAATCCACATGTTTGTCAGTAAACAAGATTTCCTAGCATTGCCCAGAGCATCACACTGCCTCAGCTGACATGCATTTTTCCCAAAGTGCATCCAGGAGCCATTTCTTCCCCAGGTAAACAACACACACACGCAGACTGCCATCCTTATGATCAGGGCCGGTGCAAGGTTTCTCGGCACCCTAGGCAAATCTTAAACCTACCCCCCCCCCCCTCAATTCAGGTTGTGTCACACAGTAGTGCCCCTTATTCACAGTAGAGACCACTAACGCTAAACCACACAGTAGAGCCCATTCACATTCTGGCAGAGCCCATTCATGTCTTGACACACAGTAGGACTGCCCCTTATAACATTATATGTCGTACAGTAATGCCCTTATAACATTTTGCCACACAATAGTAATGCCCTTACACATTATGCCACATCAAAATTGGCTGGCGGTCTGTGAACTCCGATTGGCCCGCGGATGGCTCCAGGTTCAAAATTAAGAAGTCACTGTCTATCACATGGCTGAGAGGACGTGTGCCAGCTGTAATCATCTCTACAGAAGTCCGCAATGGACAAACAGCAGTAGATCAGCACACCACCTCTTAGAGAAGTAGAAAAACAGAGCATTCTTTAATTTGCAACGGTGCAATAACCGAAACGGGCTGTAGGGATAGCCATCTGCCAATATGCTGACTGCATCCATGATATTCAGATGAGTATAAATGCTGCTATGTTTTGTTGAAGGCCTGAAGCTATTAACAAATTAAAGAATGCTATTTTTTTTCTACTTTTCTAATGGGTCCTACACACTGCGTGATCCACCACCGAGCTGCCCGACAGTGGATACGGCCGACGGGCGACCCGGCGGCGGGGGGGTAGTGATGGGGGGAGTGAAGTTTCTTCACTCCCCGCATCACCCGGCTCCATAGCAGTGCAGGCAAATATGGACGAGATCCTCCATATTGGCCTGCATGCACAAGCGACGGGGCACCAGTGATGAACGAGCGCGGGGCCGCGCACCGTTCATCGCTGGTGCCTCCACGCTGAAAGATATGAACGGTATCTCGTTCTTTAATGAACGAGATCGTTCATATCTTTCAGTAATATCGCCCAGTGTGTAGGGCCCATAAGAGGTGGTGTGCTGGTCTACTGCTGTTTGTCCATTGCGGACTTCTGTAGATTACTGGATGTATTTGACTGAGCACCCAGGATTCATTCACCCTAAGTGGGTGCGAACTTGTACTATATATAAATACACCATCATTTCACATATTTTCAAGTCTCCAGAGTGCTGCCTTATTACAAAATGGATATATACAGTGGTCGAAGTGGAAATTTTGAAGTGGGGGTATGCAAAAGTCAAGGACGGCGCGCGCGCTCCAGAAAAGGGGGCGTGGTCACCCAAAAGGGGGTGTGGACACCCAAAATGGGGCATGTCCAGTGTAGTAGAACCCCTTATACTATCTAGTACTGGTGCCCCTTTCACCCTATAGCACACAGTACGAGCTGAAATTCACCTTATAGCACACGGTATGAGCCAAAATTCACATTATAGCACACGGTACGAGCCAAAATTCACATTGTAGCACACGGTACGAGCCGAAATTCACATTGTAGCACACTGAATGAGCCCAAATTCACATTATAGCACACTGAATGAGCAGAAATTCACCTTGTAGCACACTGAATGAGCCGTAATTCACATTGTAACACACTGAATGAGCCGAAATTCACATTGTAGCACACTGAATGAGCCGAAATTCACATTATAGCACACAGAATGAGCCGAAATTCACCTTGTAGCACACTGAATGAGCCGAAATTCACCTTGTAGCACACTGAATGAGCCGAAATTCACCTTGTAGCACACTGAATGAGCCCAAATTCACATTGTAGCACACTGAATGAGCCGAAATTCACATTGTAGCACACTGAATGAGCAGAAATTCACCTTGTAGCACACTGAATGAGCCCAAATTCACATTATAGCACACTGAATGAGCCCTAATTCACATTGTAGCACACTGAATGAGCCGAAATTCACCTTGTAACACACTGAATGAGCCGAAATTCACCTTGTAGCACACTGAATGAGCCCAAATTCACATTATAGCACACTGAATGAGCCAAAATTCACATTGTAGCACACTGAATGAGCAGAAATTCACCTTGTAGCACACTGAATGAGCCCAAATTCACATTATAGCACACTGAATGAGCCCTAATTCACATTGTAGCACACTGAATGAGCCGAAATTCACCTTGTAACACACTGAATTAGCCGAAATTCACATTGTAAGACACTGAATGAGCCGAAATTCACATTGTAGCACACTGAATGAGCCGAAATTCACATTGTAGCACACTGAATGAGCCGAAATTGTGACAGCAGGGACAGCCAGAGTGACGACAGGGAGAGAGAGAGTGACGACAGGGAGAGAGAGTGACGACACGGAGAGAGTGACGACAGTGACGACGGAGAGAGAGTGACAACAGTGACGACGGAGAGAGTGACGACAGAGTGGCGACAGTGAGGACATAGTGGCGACAGTGAGAGAGAGTGGCGACAGTGAGAGAGAGTGGCGACAGGGAAGACAGGGAGAGAGAGTGACGACAGGGAGAGAGAGTGACGACAGTGACGACAGGGAGAGAGAGTGACGACGGGGAGAGAGAGTGATGACGGGGAGAGAGAGTGACGACAGGGACAGAGAGTGACGACAGGGATGACAGGGAGAGAGAGTGACGACAGGGAGAGTGACAACAGTGACGACGGCGAGAGAGTGACGACGGAGAGAGAGAGAGTGACGACAGGGAGAGAGAGTGACGACAGGTGAACATTACCTAATTTGTTGCTGGTGGCTGGCAGCGGTGAGCGGTGGGCTGCTGGCGGCGGCGGGCGACTGGTGGCTGGCGGTGAGCGGCTGGCGGTGTCGGGCGGCTGGCGGTGAGTGGCTGTGAGCTAATACAGCGCTCTACACAGCCACCGGCCGCCGCGCAGGGACGGGGAGCACAATGTGCAGCAGGATGGCCACTTCCCTCGCCTCCTGCTGCACTTTCAGTTCTGCATTTCTGGGTCAGTGGAAGAAGTGGCGGTATACCATACCGCCGTATACCGCCCCACTTCGACCACTGGATATATATATATATATATACATATATATATATATATATATATATATATATATGTCTGCCAGTGTATAAGATAGAAAGCAAGAAAGTGCTATTTTAGGTCAAGAGGTCATGTTGCTTCAGGGAAAATTGTATCCCAAAAGAGACTCCCCCCACAGTGCAGGGCAGCTTTTAAGGGTTAAAGTAGCTGGTATGTAAGGCTGTAAATCTCTTGGTGCAGCGCCTCATACCTTCCAATGTGATTACTGTTCTTTTCAGCAGTCTCCTATCACCAGTGTGCAGGCTCCCTCCTCCTTCGTATTGTGCTGGCATTCCGGAGGCCCGTCAGCTGTCCTGTGGTGATGAAATACACTCCCTCACTGCAACCTGCCTGGCTGAGATAATGCCCGTGTAGCTGCAGTGGTGAAGGGGAGCCGCAGCTGTTTCTGCTTGCTGCTGGGCCGGCCGGTTGTTTCCGGGAGCAAGGGGGGGGGGGGGGGGGGGGGGGGGGGGGTGCTGGGGGAGGGGGCGCAGCAAACCCTTTACTTATGCACCCCTGGCTGGGGGTGAGGATGACTGATAATGGTGGTTGCGGCTGGCCAGACCTGCGCCGCGACCACTGCTAGGCTACCATAAATAAATGTTTTAAAGTAAATCTTATTCAGCAGGAGTGTGCCGCCCTCTAGTGGCTGCCGCCCATAGGCAGCTGCCTAAAGCTGCCTAATGGTAGCGCCGGCCCTGCTTATGATGTAAAATAAAATTTGATTCTACAGACCAGGCCTTCTCCTTCCATTACTCCAGCAGTAGACAAGAGTCAGCATGGGATCTCTGAACAGTTCTGCCGATGTCTGGGTCAGAGGATCGGGGAAATCCAACATGTTTGAAGTCCTCAATTTGCCAATTCCGACCAAAAAATGATCAGGATCGCTGAATTGAGAATTTCTAACATGGTGAACTGTTCAGGGTTTAATTATGACAACAAGGGGTGCAACCAGAACTTTGTGGGCCCCATAGCAACATATTAATGGGACATCTGTCCCAAAGCTTCTTAGAGACAACTCTCTGCAGCAGTTGTTAATTGTATGCCCCATAATAGTGACCTAGTTAATTTTCTGAACCATAGTAGTGCCCTACTCAATGCTATGCCACACAGTAGTGCCCAATTTATTTTTATGACCCATAATAGTGCCCTAGTTTCATTTATAAACCATTGTAGTTCCCTAGTTTACATGATGTCACATTACGCAACACAGAATCCCCAATTCACATTATGACATACAGGTGGGAAATCAAGTAGATGGCGTCCAACAAAGCTATTCAATTGTAGCTCCGTTCGGGTGTGATCGGTTTCAGTGGTAGCTCAAATGCATGAAAAGAGTCCAGTTTGAGCGCTCAAGCAGGACTTTTCGCATTGCGCCATTAGTTTGGTTGGGTTTAGCAGCTTTTCATGGCTAAACCCAACCTCCCTAAGCGTGATCAGCACATAAAAATAAATTGACTTTAGACGGGAGATCGGACACGCAAAACAATTTAATTCTCCCCACATTGTCCACAGTTCATATTATGTCACATTACAGTGCCTCCTATTCACACTGTGCCACATTACAGTGCCCTCTAGTTCAAATTATGCCAAATTACAGTGCCCCTTACCATTATAACATCCACTAAACAATAGAGATGAGCGCCTGAAATTTTTCGGGTTTTGTGTTTTGGTTTTGGGTTCGGTTCCGCGGCCGTGTTTTGGGTTCGAACGCGTTTTGGCAAAACCTCACCGAATTTTTTTTGTCGGATTCGGGTGTGTTTTGGATTCGGGTGTTTTTTTTCAAAAAACACTAAAAAACAGCTTAAATCATAGAATTTGGGGGTCATTTTGATCCCAAAGTATTATTAACCTCAAAAACCATAATTTACACTCATTATACCTCACACCTCACAATATTATTTTTAGTCCTAAAATTTGCACCGAGGTCGCTGTGTGAGTAAGATAAGCGACCCTAGTGGCCGACACAAACACCGGGCCCATCTAGGAGTGGCACTGCAGTGTCACGCAGGATGTCCCTTCCAAAAAACCCTCCCCAAACAGCACATGACGCAAAGAAAAAAAGAGGCGCAATGAGGTAGCTGTGTGAGTAAGATTAGCGACCCTAGTGGCCGACACAAACACCGGGCCCATCTAGGAGTGGCACTGCAGTGTCACGCAGGATGGCCCTTCCAAAAAACCCTCCCCAAACAGCACATGACGCAAAGAAAAAAAGAGGCGCAATGAGGTAGCTGTGTGAGTAAGATTAGCGACCCTAGTGGCCGACACAAACACCGGGCCCATCTAGGAGTGGCACTGCAGTGTCACGCAGGATGGCCCTTCCAAAAAACCCTCCCCAAACAGCACATGACGCAAAGAAAAAAAGAGGCGCAATGAGGTAGCTGTGTGAGTAAGATTAGCGACCCTAGTGGCCGACACAAACACCGGGCCCATCTAGGAGTGGCACTGCAGTGTCACGCAGGATGTCCCTTCCAAAAAACCCTCCCCAAACAGCACATGACGCAAAGAAAAAAAGAGGCGCAATGAGGTAGCTGTGTGAGTAAGATTAGCGACCCTAGTGGCCGACACAAACACCGGGCCCATCTAGGAGTGGCACTGCAGTGTCACGCAGGATGTCCCTTCCAAAAAACCCTCCCCAAACAGCACATGACGCAAAGAAAAAAAGAGGCGCAATGAGGTAGCTGTGTGAGTAAGATTAGCGACCCTAGTGGCCGACACAAACACCGGGCCCATCTAGGAGTGGCACTGCAGTGTCACGCAGGATGTCCCTTCCAAAAAACCCTCCCCAAACAGCACATGACGCAAAGAAAAAAAGAGGCGCAATGAGGTAGCTGACTGTGTGAGTAAGATTAGCGACCCTAGTGGCCGACACAAACACCGGGCCCATCTAGGAGTGGCACTGCAGTGTCACGCAGGATGTCCCTTCCAAAAAAACCCTCCCCAATCAGCACATGATGCAAAGAAAAAGAAAAGAAAAAAGAGGTGCAAGATGGAATTGTCCTTGGGCCCTCCCACCCACCCTTATGTTGTATAAACAAAACAGGACATGCACACTTTAACCAACCCATCATTTCAGTGACAGGGTCTGCCACACGACTGTGACTGATATGACGGGTTGGTTTGGACCCCCCCCAAAAAAGAAGCAATTAATCTCTCCTTGCACAAACTGGCTCTACAGAGGCAAGATGTCCACCTCATCTTCACCCTCCGATATATCACCGTGTACATCCCCCTCCTCACAGATTATCAATTCGTCCCCACTGGAATCCACCATCTCAGCTCCCTGTGTACTTTGTGGAGGCAATTGCTGCTGGTCAATGTCTCCGCGGAGGAATTGATTATAATTCATTTTAATGAACATCATCTTCTCCACATTTTCTGGATGTAACCTCGTACGCCGATTGCTGACAAGGTGAGCGGCGGCACTAAACACTCTTTCGGAGTACACACTTGTGGGAGGGCAACTTAGGTAGAATAAAGCAAGTTTGTGCAAGGGCCTCCAAATTGCCTCTTTTTCCTGCCAGTATAAGTACGGACTGTGTGACGTGCCTACTTGGATGCGGTCACTCATATAATCCTCCACCATTCTATCAATGTTGAGAGAATCATATGCAGTGACAGTAGACGACATGTCCGTAATCGTTGTCAGGTCCTTCAGTCCGGACCAGATGTCAGCATCAGCAGTCGCTCCAGACTGCCCTGCATCACCGCCAGCGGGTGGGCTCGGAATTCTGAGCCTTTTCCTCGCACCCCCAGTTGCGGGAGAATGTGAAGGAGGAGATGTTGACAGGTCGCGTTCCGCTTGACTTGACAATTTTGTCACCAGCAGGTCTTTCAACCCCAGCAGACCTGTGTCTGCCGGAAAGAGAGATCCAAGGTAGGCTTTAAATCTAGGATCGAGCACGGTGGCCAAAATGTAGTGCTCTGATTTCAACAGATTGGCCACCCGTGAATCCTTGTTAAGCGAATTAAGGGCTGCATCCACAAGTCCCACATGCCTAGCGGAATCGCTCCCTTTTAGCTCCTTCTTCAATGCCTCCAGCTTCTTCTGCAAAAGCCTGATGAGGGGAATGACCTGACTCAGGCTGGCAGTGTCTGAACTGACTTCACGTGTGGCAAGTTCAAAGGGCATCAGAACCTTGCACAACGTTGAAATCATTCTCCACTGCACTTGAGACAGGTGCATTCCATCTCCTATATCGTGCTCAATTGTATAGGCTTGAATGGCCTTTTGCTGCTCCTCCAACCTCTGAAGCATATAGAGGGTTGAATTCCACCTCGTTACCACTTCTTGCTTCAGATGATGGCAGGGCAGGTTCAGTAGTTTTTGGAGGTGCTCCAGTCTTCTGTACGTGGTGCCTGTACGCCGAAAGTGTCCCGCAATTTTTCTGGCCACCGACAGCATCTCTTGCACGCCCCTGTCGTTTTTTAAAAAATTCTGCACCACCAAATTCAAGGTATGTGCAAAACATGGGACGTGCTGGAATTTGCCCATATTTAATGCACACACAATATTGCTGGCGTTGTCCGATGCCACAAATCCACAGGAGAGTCCAATTGGGGTAAGCCATTCCGCGATGATCTTCCTCAGTTGCCGTAAGAGGTTTTCAGCTGTGTGCGTATTCTTGAAAGCGGTGATACAAAGCGTAGCCTGCCTAGGAAAGAGTTGGCGTTTGCGAGATGCTGCTACTGGTGCCGCCGCTGCTGTTCTTGCGGCGGGAGTCCATACATCTACCCAGTGGGCTGTCACAGTCATATAGTCCTGACCCTGCCCTGCTCCACTTGTCCACATGTCCGTGGTTAAGTGGACATTGGGTACAACTGCATTTTTTAGGAGACTGGTGAGTCTTTTTCTGACGTCCGTGTACATTCTCGGTATCGCCTGCCTAGAGAAGTGGAACCTAGATGGTATTTGGTAACGGGGGCACACTGCCTCAATAAATTGTCTAGTTCCCTGTGAACTAACGGCGGATACCGGACGCACGTCTAACACCAACATAGTTGTCAAGGACTCAGTTATCCGCTTTGCAGTAGGATGACTGCTGTGATATTTCATCTTCCTCGCAAAGGACTGTTGAACAGTCAATTGCTTACTGGAAGTAGTACAAGTGGGCTTACGACTTCCCCTCTGGGATGACCATCGACTCCCAGCGGCAACAACAGCAGCGCCAGCAGCAGTAGGCGTTACACGCAAGGATGCATCGGAGGAATCCCAGGCAGGAGAGGACTCGTCAGACTTGCCAGTGACATGACCTGCAGGACTATTGGCATTCCTGGGGAAGGAGGAAATTGACACTGAGGGAGTTGGTGGGGTGGTTTGCGTGAGCTTGGTTACAAGAGGAAGGGATTTACTGGTCAGTGGACTGCTTCCGCTGTCACCCAAAGTTTTTGAACTTGTCACTGACTTATTATGAATGCGCTGCAGGTGACGTATAAGGGAGGATGTTCCGAGGTGGTTAACGTCCTTACCCCTACTTATTACAGCTTGACAAAGGGAACACACGGCTTGACACCTGTTGTCCGCATTTCTGGTGAAATACCTCCACACCGAAGAGCTGATTTTTTTGGTATTTTCACCTGGCATGTCAACGGCCATATTCCTCCCACGGACAACAGGTGTCTCCCCGAGTGCCTGACTTAAACAAACCACCTCACCATCAGAATCCTCCTGGTCAATTTCCTCCCCAGCGCCAGCAACACCCATATCCTCCTCATCCTGGTGTACTTCAACACTGACATCTTCAATCTGACTATCAGGAACTGGACTGCGGGTGCTCCTTCCAGCACTTGCAGGGGGCGTGCAAATGGTGGAAGGCGCATGCTCTTCACGTCCAGTGTTGGGAAGGTCAGGCATCGCAACCGACACAATTGGACTCTCCTTGTGGATTTGGGATTTCAAAGAACGCACAGTTCTTTGCGGTGCTTTTGCCAGCTTGAGTCTTTTCAGTTTTCTAGCGAGAGGCTGAGTGCTTCCATCCTCATGTGAAGCTGAACCACTAGCCATGAACATAGGCCAGGGCCTCAGCCGTTCCTTGCCACTCCGTGTGGTAAATGGCATATTGGCAAGTTTACGCTTCTCCTCCGACAATTTTATTTTAGGTTTTGGAGTCCTTTTTTTACTGATATTTGGTGTTTTGGTTTTGACATGCTCTGTACTATGCCATTGGGCATCGGCCTTGGCAGACGACGTTGCTGGCATTTCATCGTCTCGGCCATGACTAGTGGCAGCAGCTTCAGCACGAGGTGGAAGTGGATCTTGATCTTTCCCTAATTTTGGAACCTCAACATTTTTGTTCTCCATATTTTAATAGGCACAACTAAAAGGCACCTCAGGTAAACAATGGAGATGGATGGATTGGATACTAGTATACAATTATGGACGGGCTGCCGAGTGCCGACACAGAGGTAGCCACAGCCGTGAACTACCGCACTGTACTGTGTCTGCTGCTAATATATAGACTGGTTGATAAAGAGATAGTATACTCGTAACTAGTATGTATGTATAAAGAAAGAAAAAAAAACCACGGTTAGGTGGTATATACAATTATGGACGGGCTGCCGAGTGCCGACACAGAGGTAGCCACAGCCGTGAACTACCGCACTGTACTGTGTCTGCTGCTAATATATAGACTGGTTGATAAAGAGATAGTATACTCGTAACTAGTATGTATGTATAAAGAAAGAAAAAAAAACCACGGTTAGGTGGTATATACAATTATGGACGGGCTGCCGAGTGCCGACACAGAGGTAGCCACAGCCGTGAACTACCGCACTGTACTGTGTCTGCTGCTAATATAGACTGGTTGATAAAGAGATAGTATACTCGTAACTAGTATGTATGTATAAAGAAAGAAAAAAAAACCACGGTTAGGTGGTATATACAATTATGGACGGGCTGCCGAGTGCCGACACAGAGGTAGCCACAGCCGTGAACTACCGCACTGTACTGTGTCTGCTGCTAATATATAGACTGGTTGATAAAGAGATAGTATACTCGTAACTAGTATGTATGTATAAAGAAAGAAAAAAAAACCACGGTTAGGTGGTATATACAATTATGGACGGGCTGCCGAGTGCCGACACAGAGGTAGCCACAGCCGTGAACTACCGCACTGTACTGTGTCTGCTGCTAATATATAGACTGGTTGATAAAGAGATAGTATACTCGTAACTAGTATGTATGTATAAAGAAAGAAAAAAAAACCACGGTTAGGTGGTATATACAATTATGGACGGGCTGCCGAGTGCCGACACAGAGGTAGCCACAGCCGTGAACTACCGCACTGTACTGTGTCTGCTGCTAATATATAGACTGGTTGATAAAGAGATAGTATACTCGTAACTAGTATGTATGTATAAAGAAAGAAAAAAAAACCACGGTTAGGTGGTATATACAATTATGGACGGGCTGCCGAGTGCCGACACAGAGGTAGCCACAGCCGTGAACTACCGCACTGTACTGTGTCTGCTGCTAATATATAGACTGGTTGATAAAGAGATAGTATACTCGTAACTAGTATGTATGTATAAAGAAAGAAAAAAAAACCACGGTTAGGTGGTATATACAATTATGGACGGGCTGCCGAGTGCCGACACAGAGGTAGCCACAGCCGTGAACTACCGCACTGTACTGTGTCTGCTGCTAATATATAGACTGGTTGATAAAGAGATAGTATACTCGTAACTAGTATGTATGTATAAAGAAAGAAAAAAAAACCACGGTTAGGTGGTATATACAATTATGGACGGGCTGCCGAGTGCCGACACAGAGGTAGCCACAGCCGTGAACTACCGCACTGTACTGTGTCTGCTGCTAATATATAGACTGGTTGATAAAGAGATAGTATACTCGTAACTAGTATGTATGTATAAAGAAAGAAAAAAAAACCACGGTTAGGTGGTATATACAATTATGGACGGGCTGCCGAGTGCCGACACAGAGGTAGCCACAGCCGTGAACTACCGCACTGTACTGTGTCTGCTGCTAATATAGACTGGTTGATAAAGAGATAGTATACTCGTAACTAGTATGTATGTATAAAGAAAGAAAAAAAAACCACGGTTAGGTGGTATATACAATTATGGACGGGCTGCCGAGTGCCGACACAGAGGTAGCCACAGCCGTGAACTACCGCACTGTACTGTGTCTGCTGCTAATATATAGACTGGTTGATAAAGAGATAGTATACTCGTAACTAGTATGTATGTATAAAGAAAGAAAAAAAAACCACGGTTAGGTGGTATATACAATTATGGACGGGCTGCCGAGTGCCGACACAGAGGTAGCCACAGCCGTGAACTACCGCACTGTACTGTGTCTGCTGCTAATATATAGACTGGTTGATAAAGAGATAGTATACTCGTAACTAGTATGTATGTATAAAGAAAGAAAAAAAAACCACGGTTAGGTGGTATATACAATTATGGACGGGCTGCCGAGTGCCGACACAGAGGTAGCCACAGCCGTGAACTACCGCACTGTACTGTGTCTGCTGCTAATATATAGACTGGTTGATAAAGAGATAGTATACTCGTAACTAGTATGTATGTATAAAGAAAGAAAAAAAAACCACGGTTAGGTGGTATATACAATTATGGACGGGCTGCCGAGTGCCGACACAGAGGTAGCCACAGCCGTGAACTACCGCACTGTACTGTGTCTGCTGCTAATATATAGACTGGTTGATAAAGAGATAGTATACTCGTAACTAGTATGTATGTATAAAGAAAGAAAAAAAAACCACGGTTAGGTGGTATATACAATTATGGACGGGCTGCCGAGTGCCGACACAGAGGTAGCCACAGCCGTGAACTACCGCACTGTACTGTGTCTGCTGCTAATATATAGACTGGTTGATAAAGAGATAGTATACTCGTAACTAGTATATATGTATAAAGAAAGAAAAAAAAAACACGGTTAGGTGGTATATACAATTATGGACGGGCTGCCGAGTGCCGACACAGAGGTAGCCACAGCCGTGAACTACCGCACTGTACTGTGTCTGCTGCTAATATATAGACTGGTTGATAAAGAGATAGTATACTCGTAACTAGTATGTATGTATAAAGAAAGAAAAAAAAACCACGGTTAGGTGGTATATACAATTATGGACGGGCTGCCGAGTGCCGACACAGAGGTAGCCACAGCCGTGAACTACCGCACTGTACTGTGTCTGCTGCTAATATATAGACTGGTTGATAAAGAGATAGTATACTCGTAACTAGTATGTATGTATAAAGAAAGAAAAAAAAAACACGGTTAGGTGGTATATACAATTATGGACGGGCTGCCGAGTGCCGACACAGAGGTAGCCACAGCCGTGAACTACCGCACTGTACTGTGTCTGCTGCTAATATATAGACTGGTTGATAAAGAGATAGTATACTCGTAACTAGTATGTATGTATAAAGAAAGAAAAAAAAACCACGGTTAGGTGGTATATACAATTATGGACGGGCTGCCGAGTGCCGACACAGAGGTAGCCACAGCCGTGAACTACCGCACTGTACTGTGTCTGCTGCTAATATATAGACTGGTTGATAAAGAGATAGTATACTCGTAACTAGTATGTATGTATAAAGAAAGAAAAAAAAACCACGGTTAGGTGGTATATACAATTATGGACGGGCTGCCGAGTGCCGACACAGAGGTAGCCACAGCCGTGAACTACCGCACTGTACTGTGTCTGCTGCTAATATATAGACTGGTTGATAAAGAGATAGTATACTCGTAACTAGTATGTATGTATAAAGAAAGAAAAAAAAAACACGGTTAGGTGGTATATACAATTATGGACGGGCTGCCGAGTGCCGACACAGAGGTAGCCACAGCCGTGAACTACCGCACTGTACTGTGTCTGCTGCTAATATATAGACTGGTTGATAAAGAGATAGTATACTCGTAACTAGTATGTATGTATAAAGAAAGAAAAAAAAACCACGGTTAGGTGGTATATACAATTATGGACGGGCTGCCGAGTGCCGACACAGAGGTAGCCACAGCCGTGAACTACCGCACTGTACTGTGTCTGCTGCTAATATAGACTGGTTGATAAAGAGATAGTATACTACTAATATTATATACTGGTGGTCAGGTCACTGGTCACTAGTCACACTGGCAGTGGCACTCCTGCAGCAAAAGTGTGCACTGTTTAATTTTAATATAATATTATGTACTCCTGGCTCCTGCTATAACCTATAACTGGCACTGCAGTAGTGCTCCCCAGTCTCCCCCACAATTATAAGCTGTGTGAGCTGAGCAGTCAGACAGATATATAATATATATAGATGATGCAGCACACTGGCCTGAGCCTGAGCAGTGCACACAGATATGGTATGTGACTGACTGAGTCACTGTGTGTATCGCTTTTTTCAGGCAGAGAACGGATATATTAAATAAACTGCACTGTGTGTCTGGTGGTCACTCACTATATAATATATTATGTACTCCTGGCTCCTGCTATAACCTATAACTGGCACTGCAGTAGTGCTCCCCAGTCTCCCCCACAATTATAAGCTGTGTGAGCTGAGCAGTCAGACAGATATATAATATTATATATAGATAATAGATGATGCAGCACACTGGCCTGAGCCTGAGCAGTGCACACAGATATGGTATGTGACTGAGTCACTGTGTGCTGTGTATCGCTTTTTTCAGGCAGAGAACGGATTATAAATAAAAGTGGTGGTCAGTCACTGGTCACTATCAGCAAAACTCTGCACTGTACACTACTGAGTACTCCTAATGCTCCCCAAAATTAGTAAATCAAGTGTCTAAACGGAGAGGACGCCAGCCACGTCCTCTCCCTATCAATCTCAATGCACGTGTGAAAATGGCGGCGACGCGCGGCTCCTTATATAGAATCCGAGTCTCGCGATAGAATCCGAGCCTCGCGAGAATCCGACAGCGTCATGATGACGTTCGGGCGCGCTCGGGTTAACCGAGCAAGGCGGGAAGATCCAAGTCGCTCGGACCCGTGAAAAAAAACATGAAGTTCTGGCGGGTTCGGATTCAGAGAAACCGAACCCGCTCATCTCTACTAAACAATCCTCTCAACGAAAATGTAATGTCACACAATTCAGACTGAGCAATTGATCAGACCCAATTTCTTGGCAGGCAAATCTGAGAATTGGTATGCAACAAGGTCAAGGCTCCCCTAAGCCTTCGGGCCCCATAGAAATTGTACTTCTTGAACCAACTATAGTTATGCCCATGATTGCAACATAATGATCTACATTTATATTATTAGGGGAGGATATTGGTATACTAGCTCTCTGGACAGGGGCCAACCCACTTCTGCCATTTCTCCCCAGCACTACTATATGTCCCTCATCCACTGATTTCTCTCTAGCACCTTACCCTGGTTAATTACAGTACCACAGGACTCTTCCCTGCTGTTGTTTTTTCTTCTCTAGCTACTGTACTCTGTACACAAAGTGCCACAATGTCCCATTCAGAGTTCTGCAGCGACCTAAAAGCTGTGAATGGAGAACAAGTGCCATTTGGGCAAATACGTTGCAGTTATCCCTGCATTCTGGGATGCAGAACTGGTCACACCTACCTCGTTACAACCCTATATATTTTAAGTTTATTATTACATGGCTTCTACTACAGAGATGGAGATACTGTACAAAAAATCCTGCCGCATACTTCCCTGTTGCAGCTATCAAACACCCGGTATTATCAATTAGACAATTACATTAACTACGCCAGACAGCTGACGTGACAACAGCTTGTTAATTGAAAGTAAAAAAAAAGTTTTTTGGGGTGATGACAAAATAGATATTCACAAAAGATTATTTATTCTTGGATTGATGCTGATGTTAAGTTGCATATGGACAAGGGGCCTAGGAGTCATTCCAACCTGATCGCACGCTGCCGTTTTTTGCAGCGCAGCAATCAGGTCACTACTGCACATGTGAATGCGCCGCAATGCGCAGGCGCGTCGTACGGGTACAAAGCGGATCATTGCTGGGCGATGGATTTAACGAAGAATCCATTCGCACAGCCGATCGCAAGGAGATTGACAGGAAGAAGGCGTTTATGGGTGTCAACTGACTGTTTTCAGGGAGTGGTTGGAAAAACGCAGGCGTGTCCAAGCGTTTCCAGGGCGGGTGTCTGACGTCAATTCCGGCCCCGGATAGGCTGAAGTGATCGCAGCGGCTGAGTTACTTCAGACCTACTCAGAAACTGCACAAACGGTTATTGTTCTGCTCGGCTGCACATGCGTTCGCACACTTGCAAAGCTAAAATACACTCCCCTGTGGGCGGCGACTATGCATTTGCACGGCTGCAAAAAACAACTTGCGAGCGATCAACTCGGAATGACCCCCCTAATTCATACCTGATCATAGCAGCAAATTTGTTAGCAGATTGGCAAAACCATGTGCACTGCAGGGGGGGGGGGGGGGGGGAGGGGCAAATACAACATGTGCAGAGAGAGTTAGATTTGGGTGGGGTGTGTTAAAACTGAGATCTAAATTGCAGTTTAAAAATAAAGCAGCCAGTATTTACCCTGCACAGAAACAATATAACCCACCCAAAATCTAACTCTCTCTGCACATGTTATATCTGCCACCCCTGCAGTGCACATGGGTGGTCATTCCGAGTTGTTCGCTCGCTAGCTGCTTTTAACAGCATTGCAAACGCTAGGCCGCCGCCCAGGGCTGTTTCTAGCCAATTTGGCTCCCAGTGCGAGATTTAGAAATGCGCCCCCCCATGACATAAAAAAGTGCCCCCCCCCACACACACACACCTAGATTAAAAAAAAACTTGTGCGCGCACCTGGCAAGGGGCGTGGCCTCATCTAAATGGGTGTGGCCTCATTTAAATGGGCATGGCCTCATCTGGAAAGACTACCTCACAATCCAGTTTTTGACCCTGCTCCAACAGATCACGACCACCACAGGAAAAAAAAATTCTACCATATTAAGCCCCACACAGTAATGCCCCCTGCACCATATTATACCACACACTGCAATGCCCTTGATACATTAAATCCCCACACTACGGCAGGCAAGAGTCCCCATTTCACACATTACGGCAGGTGTCCCCATTTTACACATTGAGAGAGAGAGAGAGAGAGAGAGAATACTTACAGAGGCAATTACCGCTCTTCGGCCCGCCTCACCAGTCACTCCTCCCGCCGGCCTTTCCCTCTTCCTAACTTGGATCCCCCTCTGTACTCCGCTGGGGGGGGGGGGGGAGTTTCACGGAGTGACGGGGTTGCGTTGTGACGTAACGACGCAATCGCGTCATTCCGTGAAACTCCGCCCCCCGAGCAGGTTACTCGGGGAGAAATAGGAGGGGGAAGCAGGGAGCCACAGTTAGTGCCGCGGCGGGCGCCCAGTGCGGTTGCACTGCTCACCTGCCCCAAGAAACGGCCCTGCCGCCGCCCTCTGGGAGTGTATCTTAGCTTAGCAGAATAGCGAACAAAAGATTAGCAGAACTGCTAATAAATAATTCTTTGCAGTTTCTGAGTAGCTCCAGACCTACTCCTAGATTGCGATCACCTCAGTCCGTTTAGTTCCTGGTTTGACGTCACAAACACGCCCTGCGTTCGGCCAGCCACTCCCCCGTTTCTCCAGCCCCTCCTGCGTTTTTACCTGGCACGCCTGCGTTTTTTAGCACACTCCCTGAAAACGCTGAGTTACCGCCCAGAAACTAGAGATGAGCGCCGGAAATTTTTCGGGTTTTGTGTTTTGGTTTTGGGTTCGGTTCCGCGGCCGTGTTTTGGGTTCGACCGCGTTTTGGCAAAACCTCACCGAATTTTTTTTGTCGGATTCGGGTGTGTTTTGGATTCGGGTGTTTTTTTCAAAAAACCCTAAAAAACAGCTTAAATCATAGAATTTGGGGGTAATTTTGATCCCAAAGTATTATTAACCTCAAAAAACATAATTTACACTCATTTTCAGCCTATTCTGAACACATCACACCTCACAATATTATTTTTAGTCCTAAAATTTGCACCGAGGTCGCTGTGTGAGTAAGATAAGCGACCCTAGTGGCCGACACAAACACCGGGCCCATCTAGGAGTGGCACTGCAGTGTCACGCAGGATGGCCCTTCCAAAAAACCCTCCCCAAACAGCACATGACGCAAAGAAAAAAAGAGGCGCAATGAGGTAGCTGACTGTGTGAGTAAGATTAGCGACCCTAGTGGCCGACACAAACACCGGGCACATCTAGGAGTGGCACTGCAGTGTCACGCAGGATGTCCCTTCCAAAAAACCCTCCCCAAACAGCACATGACGCAAAGAAAAAAAGAGGCGCAATGAGGTAGCTGACTGTGTGAGTAAGATTAGCGACCCTAGTGGCCGACACAAACACCGGGCCCATCTAGGAGTGGCACTGCAGTGTCACGCAGGATGTCCCTTCCAAAAAACCCTCCCCAAACAGCACATGACGCAAAGAAAAAAAGAGGCGCAATGAGGTAGCTGACTGTGTGAGTAAGATTAGCGACCCTAGTGGCCGACACAAACACCGGGCCCATCTAGGAGTGGCACTGCAGTGTCACGCAGGATGTCCCTTCCAAAAAACCCTCCCCAATCAGCACATGATGCAAAGAAAAAGAAAAGAAAAAAGAGGTGCAAGATGGAATTATCCTTGGGCCCTCCCACCCACCCTTATGTTGTATAAACAAAACAGGACATGCACACTTTAACCAACCCATCATTTCAGTGACAGGGTCTGCCACACGACTGTGACTGATATGACGGGTTGGTTTGGACCCCCCCCAAAAAAGAAGCAATTAATCTCTCCTTGCACAAACTGGCTCTACAGAGGCAAGATGTCCACCTCATCTTCACCCTCCGATATATCACCGTGTACATCCCCCTCCTCACAGATTATCAATTCGTCCCCACTGGAATCCACCATCTCAGCTCCCTGTGTACTTTGTGGAGGCAATTGCTGCTGGTCAATGTCTCCGCGGAGGAATTGATTATAATTCATTTTAATGAACATCATCTTCTCCACATTTTCTGGATGTAACCTCGTACGCCGATTGCTGACAAGGTGAGCGGCGGCACTAAACACTCTTTCGGAGTACACACTTGTGGGAGGGCAACTTAGGTAGAATAAAGCCAGTTTGTGCAAGGGCCTCCAAATTGCCTCTTTTTCCTGCCAGTATAAGTACGGACTGTGTGACGTGCCTACTTGGATGCGGTCACTCATATAATCCTCCACCATTCTATCAATGTTGAGAGAATCATATGCAGTGACAGTAGACGACATGTCCGTAATCGTTGTCAGGTCCTTCAGTCCGGACCAGATGTCAGCATCAGCAGTCGCTCCAGACTGCCCTGCATCACCGCCAGCGGGTGGGCTCGGAATTCTGAGCCTTTTCCTCGCACCCCCAGTTGCGGGAGAATGTGAAGGAGGAGATGTTGACAGGTCGCGTTCCGCTTGACTTGACAATTTTGTCACCAGCAGGTCTTTCAACCCCAGCAGACCTGTGTCTGCCGGAAAGAGAGATCCAAGGTAGGCTTTAAATCTAGGATCGAGCACGGTGGCCAAAATGTAGTGCTCTGATTTCAACAGATTGACCACCCGTGAATCCTTGTTAAGCGAATTAAGGGCTGCATCCACAAGTCCCACATGCCTAGCGGAATCGCTCCGTGTTAGCTCCTTCTTCAATGCCTCCAGCTTCTTCTGCAAAAGCCTGATGAGGGGAATGACCTGACTCAGGCTGGCAGTGTCTGAACTGACTTCACGTGTGGCAAGTTCAAAGGGCATCAGAACCTTGCACAACGTTGAAATCATTCTCCACTGCACTTGAGACAGGTGCATTCCATCTCCTATATCGTGCTCAATTGTATAGGCTTGAATGGCCTTTTGCTGCTCCTCCAACCTCTGAAGCATATAGAGGGTTGAATTCCACCTCGTTACCACTTCTTGCTTCAGATGATGGCAGGGCAGGTTCAGTAGTTTTTGGTGGTGCTCCAGTCTTCTGTACGTGGTGCCTGTACGCCGAAAGTGTCCCGCAATTTTTCTGGCCACCGACAGCATCTCTTGCACGCCCCTGTCGTTTTTTAAAAAATTCTGCACCACCAAATTCAAGGTATGTGCAAAACATGGGACGTGCTGGAATTTGCCCATATTTAATGCACACACAATATTGCTGGCGTTGTCCGATGCCACAAATCCACAGGAGAGTCCAATTGGGGTAAGCCATTCCGCGATGATCTTCCTCAGTTGCCGTAAGAGGTTTTCAGCTGTGTGCGTATTCTGGAAAGCGGTGATACAAAGCGTAGCCTGCCTAGGAAAGAGTTGGCGTTTGCGAGATGCTGCTACTGGTGCCGCCGCTGCTGTTCTTGCGGCGGGAGTCCATACATCTACCCAGTGGGCTGTCACAGTCATATAGTCCTGACCCTGCCCTGCTCCACTTGTCCACATGTCCGTGGTTAAGTGGACATTGGGTACAACTGCATTTTTTAGGAGACTGGTGAGTCTTTTTCTGACGTCCGTGTACATTCTCGGTATCGCCTGCCTAGAGAAGTGGAACCTAGATGGTATTTGGTAACGGGGGCACACTGCCTCAATAAATTGTCTAGTTCCCTGTGAACTAACGGCGGATACCGGACGCACGTCTAACACCAACATAGTTGTCAAGGACTCAGTTATCCGCTTTGCAGTAGGATGACTGCTGTGATATTTCATCTTCCTCGCAAAGGACTGTTGAACAGTCAATTGCTTACTGGAAGTAGTACAAGTGGGCTTACGACTTCCCCTCTGGGATGACCATCGACTCCCAGCGGCAACAACAGCAGCGCCAGCAGCAGTAGGCGTTACACGCAAGGATGCATCGGAGGAATCCCAGGCAGGAAAGGACTCGTCAGACTTGCCAGTGACATGGCCTGCAGGACTATTGGCATTCCTGGGGAAGGAGGAAATTGACACTGAGGGAGTTGGTGGGGTGGTTTGCGTGAGCTTGGTTACAAGAGGAAGGGATTTACTGGTCAGTGGACTGCTTCCGCTGTCACCCAAAGTTTTTGAACTTGTCACTGACTTATTATGAATGCGCTGCAGGTGACGTATAAGGGAGGATGTTCCGAGGTGGTTAACGTCCTTACCCCTACTTATTACAGCTTGACAAAGGGAACACACGGCTTGACACCTGTTGTCCGCATTTCTGGTGAAATACCTCCACACCGAAGAGCTGATTTTTTTGGTATTTTCACCTGGCATGTCAACGGCCATATTCCTCCCACGGACAACAGGTGTCTCCCCGGGTGCCTGACTTAAACAAACCACCTCACCATCAGAATCCTCCTGGTCAATTTCCTCCCCAGCGCCAGCAACACCCATATCCTCCTCATCCTGGTGTACTTCAACACTGACATCTTCAATCTGACTATCAGGAACTGGACTGCGGGTGCTCCTTCCAGCACTTGCAGGGGGCATGCAAATAGTGGAAGGCGCATGCTCTTCACGTCCAGTGTTGGGAAGGTCAGGCATCGCAAACGACACAATTGGACTCTCCTTGTGGATTTGGGATTTCAAAGAACGCACAGTTCTTTGCGGTGCTTTTGCCAGCTTGAGTCTTTTCAGTTTTCTAGCGAGAGGCTGAGTGCTTCCATCCTCATGTGAAGCTGAACCACTAGCCATGAACATAGGCCAGGGCCTCAGCCGTTCCTTGCCACTCCGTGTGGTAAATGGCATATTGGCAAGTTTACGCTTCTCCTCCGACAATTTTATTTTAGGTTTTGGAGTCCTTTTTTTTCTGATATTTGGTGTTTTGGATTTGACATGCTCTGTACTATGACATTGGGCATCGGCCTTGGCAGACGACGTTGCTGGCATTTCATCGTCTCGGCCATGACTAGTGGCAGCAGCTTCAGCACGAGGTGGAAGTGGATCTTGATCTTTCCCTAATTTTGGAACCTCAACTTTTTTGTTCTCCATATTTTATAGGCAGAACTAAAAGGCACCTCAGGTAAACAATGGAGATGGATGGATTGGATACTAGTATACAATTATGGACGGACTGCCACGGTTAGGTGGTATAAAAAAACCACGGTTAGGTGGTATATATTATAATAATAATACAATTATGGATGGACGGACTGCCTGCCGACTGCCGACACAGAGGTAGCCACAGCCGTGAACTACCGCACTGTACACTGGTTGATAAAGAGATAGTAGTATACTCGTAACAACTAGTATGACACTATGACGACGGTATAAAGAATGGAAAAAAAACCACGGTTAGGTGGTATATATTATAATAATAATACAATTATGGATGGACGGACTGCCTGCCGACTGCCGACACAGAGGTAGCCACAGCCGTGAACTACCGCACTGTACACTGGTTGATAAAGAGATAGTAGTATACTCGTAACAACTAGTATGACACTATGACGACGGTATAAAGAATGAAAAAAAAACCACGGTTAGGTGGTATATATTATAATAATAATACAATTATGGATGGACGGACTGCCTGCCGACTGCCGACACAGAGGTAGCCACAGCCGTGAACTACCGCACTGTACACTGGTTGATAAAGAGATAGTAGTATACTCGTAACAACTAGTATGACACTATGACGACGGTATAAAGAATGAAAAAAAAACCACGGTTAGGTGGTATATATTATAATAATAATACAATTATGGATGGACGGACTGCCTGCCGACTGCCGACACAGAGGTAGCCACAGCCGTGAACTACCGCACTGTACACTGGTTGATAAAGAGATAGTAGTATACTCGTAACAATTAGGATGACACTATGACGGTATAAAGAATGAAAAAAAAAACCACGGTTAGGTGGTAGGTATATAATAATAAATAATACAATTCTGGTCGGACGGACTGCCTGCCGTGTGCCGACACAGAGGTAGCCACAGCCGTGAACTACCGCACTGTACACTGGTTGATAAAGAGATAGTAGTATACTCGTAACAATTAGGATGACACTATGACGGTATAAAGAATGAAAAAAAAAACCACGGTTAGGTGGTAGGTATATAATAATAAATAATACAATTCTGGTCGGACGGACTGCCTGCCGTGTGCCGACACAGAGGTAGCCACAGCCGTGAACTACCGCACTGTACACTGGTTGATAAAGAGATAGTAGTATACTCGTAACAATTAGGATGACACTATGACGGTATAAAGAATGAAAAAAAAAACCACGGTTAGGTGGTAGGTATATAATAATAAATAATACAATTCTGGTCGGACGGACTGCCTGCCGTGTGCCGACACAGAGGTAGCCACAGCCGTGAACTACCGCACTGTACACTGGTTGATAAAGAGATAGTAGTATACTCGTAACAATTAGGATGACACTATGACGGTATAAAGAATGAAAAAAAAAACCACGGTTAGGTGGTAGGTATATAATAATAAATAATACAATTCTGGTCGGACGGACTGCCTGCCGTGTGCCGACACAGAGGTAGCCACAGCCGTGAACTACCGCACTGTACACTGGTTGATAAAGAGATAGTAGTATACTCGTAACAATTAGGATGACACTATGACGGTATAAAGAATGAAAAAAAAACCACGGTTAGGTGGTAGGTATATAATAATAAATAATACAATTCTGGTCGGACGGACTGCCTGCCGTGTGCCGACACAGAGGTAGCCACAGCCGTGAACTACCGCACTGTACACTGGTTGATAAAGAGATAGTAGTATACTCGTAACAATTAGGATGACACTATGACGGTATAAAGAATGAAAAAAAAAACCACGGTTAGGTGGTAGGTATATAATAATAAATAATACAATTCTGGTCGGACGGACTGCCTGCCGTGTGCCGACACAGAGGTAGCCACAGCCGTGAACTACCGCACTGTACACTGGTTGATAAAGAGATAGTAGTATACTCGTAACAATTAGGATGACACTATGACGGTATAAAGAATGAAAAAAAAAACCACGGTTAGGTGGTAGGTATATAATAATAAATAATACAATTCTGGTCGGACGGACTGCCTGCCGTGTGCCGACACAGAGGTAGCCACAGCCGTGAACTACCGCACTGTACACTGGTTGATAAAGAGATAGTAGTATACTCGTAACAATTAGGATGACACTATGACGGTATAAAGAATGAAAAAAAAACCACGGTTAGGTGGTAGGTATATAATAATAAATAATACAATTCTGGTCGGACGGACTGCCTGCCGTGTGCCGACACAGAGGTAGCCACAGCCGTGAACTACCGCACTGTACTGTGTCTGCTGCTAATATAGACTGGTTGATATTTAAAGAGATATTAGTAGTATACAACAATACTATACTGGTGGTCAGGCACTGGTCACCACTCCTGCAGCAAAAGTGTGCACTGTTAATTAATATAATTGTACTCCTGGCTCCTGCTAACAACCTGCAGTGCTCCCCAGTCTCCCCCACAATTAATTATAAGCTTTTAATTTATACATTGATGACTGTGCAGCACACTGGGCTGAGCTGAGTGCACACAGACTGAGTCACACTGTGTGACTGACTGTGCTGTGTATCGTTTTTTTTTTCAGGCAGAGAACGGATATAGCAGAGAGAAGTGAACGGATATATTATATTAAATAAAAGTTAACTAGCAACTGCACTGGTCACTGACTGTGGTAAACTAACTCTGTCTGCGACTCTGCACAATCTCTCTCTCTCTATCTAATCTATCTCTATTCTAATGGAGAGGACGCCAGACACGTCCTCTCCCTATCAATCTCAATGCACGAGTGAAAATGGCGGCGACGCGCGGCTCCTTATATAGAATCCGAGTCTCGCGATAGAATCCGAGCCTCGCGAGAATCCGACAGCGTCATGATGACGTTCGGGCGCGCTCGGGTTAACCGAGCAAGGCGGGAAGATCCGAGTCGCTCGGACCCGTGAAAAAAAACATGAAGTTCGGGCGGGTTCGGATTCCGAGGAACCGAACCCGCTCATCTCTACCAGAAACACCCACTTCCTGTCAATCACACTACGATCACTCGAGCGTAGAAAAAACGTTGCTCGAGCTTGTGTAAATCTACAAAGTTTTGTGTTAAATTACTTAACGCATGCATGCTGCGTACCATGCGCATGCGCATTTTCCACCTAAACGCTCCTTTGCGAAAAACGGCAACGAGCGAACAACTCGGAATGACCACCTTGGTTTTGCCCAACTGCTAACAAATTTGTTGCTGCGATCAACTCTGAATTAGCCCCTAAATTAGGCCCAAGGTGAGAACAGCACCTTTAGTACTATTGAGGATTGCCATCAGTAGAAATAGCTACGCAGGGCAGTTACTGCAGTGAGTCTGGGCACTGGTGGCGGAGCGTGTCCCCTGTTTCCATGTGTCTTTTGCTGGCTGCTGAAGCTGCAGGGAAATGTGCAGCTGCTGCTCTCTGAATATGCTGCATAGTAAGACAGAACCTAATCCTCATGAGGAATGAAAAACCTATTTTTGTTTTTGCAGCCTCACTGCACTCTGCAGAAAAGCCTGGTGTCTTGTCTCCCATTTGTCGTAGTTTATTACTCTTCTAGCCAACCACGCACAGTAAGTGTAAGGAAATTATATATTAGAATGCAATTTGTCTCTCATTTATTCCTTATTTATTTCACCAGTTTCAGAAATACTACATTGGCAAAACAAGATTGCAACTCTGTCGATGTTTGATTGTAGGAAACACTGTATCTCAATATACAAAGGAGATTTATATTCCATTAGAACTGAGAGTATTCATGGGATAATATTAAACGCTTTATGTACAGGACAGACACTTGTACTCAGCGTACGCAGCATCAACTGTAAATAGATATTTTTTTTCTTTAGAAAAAATATGAAAGTGAATAAAAATATTTCATTTTGCACAGCTGACGTATGCCGCTAAGAGACACTGTATTCGCTGCTGCTTAACATAGGTGCATATGAATGAGCCTATATTTATTATGTGGATAAACCAATGACAGGAACACACTGTTTCATGGTTTATAACATTGTCACTCTTCTGTTGCCTAGATACTGTATTCGATGTATGGGTTTATCCACTTCACTCTCCACAAGTTTGGGGGAATTGCATTTACAACAGAGAGGTCATGAAACCTTCTGTGTTACATTTAGGGGCTGCGGCACATGGGTATATTCAGTGCTGTGGTTTTAAAAAAAAACCTATGGGCCTGATTGAGAGATGGCTGCAGCTCACATTGCTGCTGTGTCTTTGGTCACAGTAGTGATGTATAAATATGTTAATGCCAAAGGAAGACGCCTCCTACCGGCCGCATCAAAGATCTGAATGCTGTGTCCTAAGATGCAGCATCGGATTATCTGCAAGACCCTGAGGTTACTTAGATTAGGCCTCGTGGCTCCCAGAAGATGTCGACCATCTCACCACTCCCAGCCTCGACATTCCCAGAAAATGGGCACGTTGGAGATGTAAGCAAACTGTTGGGTTTCTATACATCTCTGAATTAGGCCCTATGTTTTTCACACTGAAAAAGAATCTCCCCCAGTTAGACATTTGACTGAGGAATGTTACAAGCGGAGTGAAAACATACATTTACTGACAAATACCAATATTTTGAAATGTACATCTTTCAGCAAGAAAAAACATAAAGGTCAGTGAAAATGTGACATCTCCATGACAGTAATACAGATGTTTCATAGCACTGCCCTAAATGATAAAATTGAGGCAATGTGATAGCAATGTTTGAGGGCTTCCTCCCTGACCTATGTTTACTCTAATGGAAAGTTACTTAGCAGTGAGAAAAGCCGGCTCTATCTATATGTATCCAGGAAACAATGCAATGAGCGACACCATAGTGAGCCCCTATAATACTCAATCCACTTTCTCCTACTTTTACTAAAATTGTTAATAAAACAAATATATAAATGAGGGTTAGTAACCCTATCGTCAGCAGTGGGCACAGGCTCATGTCACAGCTCCATGCTGCTGCTCCTCCCCACAGGCTGCTCGGTGCTGTGGACACCTCTAGGTGGGTAGTTTACAGTCACATTACCACAACACAGCCTGGCTCCCAGGGATCAGTTGTATTTGCTGCCTGTGAGAGGTACAGCTCATTCTCAGTGAGTCCATTTAGCTGCCTTTTCTGGCCCTGATTCTGAGACAGACAGGATACAGACCAATCCATGGATTGCTGCCTATCCCAACTTTTTGCTTGGACTTTGTTATGATCTGAATATGATTTGTTTAATGATTCAGCTGTTTGCGATCATTCTGTATGCCATTTTTTGCTGGATTTCTGTATTCCATTGTCCCTTATTCTTTTCTTCTCCAGGTGAGGCAATCACGAGGCCGCCTGTTGGGATCCCAGCGGTCACAATGCCGACGCCGGAATCCCGGCAGGCGGTGAAATGCCACCGCCGGAATACCGGCTCCACAGGCATTTTGCCCTCTATGGGTGTCCACGACACTGATAGAGAGAGAATATAAACTGTGTTAAGTGTGGTGAGAGCAGCGAGCCGCAAGGGACTTTCTAGCATTCGCCCTGTTGCTGGCACACTCGTGGCTGGGATCCCGCTGTTGGGATCATGACACCTGGGATCCCGGCCGCCGGTAAAAATATACATTCCTTCTCTAGGTGATTTTACATAATTGGAGACATGTCTTCTGTCTTACCATATTGGAAGTCACTCAGGTAAGACCACCTATCCTGATATCAGTTGTCATTGGTAGATTTCAGAAGCTAGCTTCTTGTTTCCAGGAGGCTTATTCTACTTCCTGTGACTTCTGGCTCTGAATGACTACTGCCTTTGGGTATCGCTGATCCGGGCTCTGACTGCCTGGTTTACTGTTCATACTTCCACTCCTCACATCCATAAGTAGCCTTACCTACCGCTGCAGCTATTTGTTCTAAGCTGTGCCAGTGTCTCGTGCCTGTCTCAGTTGTGTCCACTAATTTACTTTGCTTAAGTGAGTACCTTTGCAGTTGGGTTTCAACACTCAGTTTTTAAACTGTACTACCATTGCCTGTATCTGCAAACCATAAGAACAAGGAGTTCTCAGGTGCTGGAAAGATAATTTACAGCTTAGTCTGGGAAATTGTATCTCACAAATATTGATTAATAAATAATTAAATATGCCACTTAGTGTGGTGCACAAACTCCCGGAGGTGCGGGACTTTGTCCCAGTCTGCCCATATATTTAAAGCAGCAACAATTTACAAGGCAAAACCAGGCTATAACATTTAGCCCAAAATTTTAAATAAAGTCAATACTCTCAAACCAACAGACTATATGTGAAATAGGTATGGACAGCCAACATTCATCATGTCAACATGGTCAAAATGTTCAAATGCTTAGCATGTCTACATTGACCATGTCAACATTGATAATGTTGACACTGCTGAAATGTCCACATGATAAAATATTGACCAACTGTCCCTGGTGGCCTAGCAAGTTCTGATAGCAGCAGCATTTTTCGTGGCGACTTCTGGGTTCCAGCAGTTCTGGGTCCCAGCAGTCACACAAGGAGCAGTTCCAGTGAAGTAATCTGTTGTGTCAGCACTCCAGGGAATACAATCCACCTAATCCTTACCCCTAACCCTCCAGACTAACATCCTAACCCTGATTTTGCCATTTTGGGAATGTCTGCATTTACACTGTGAACATATTGACATTCTGATGACGACATCTTGCAAATTGACAATTCAACACTGTTGACATAACTGTCAACAATGTAGTGTCAGGCTCTGGAGCCTTACCTCCGGCGGGTGTTCCCGCGGGTTACCGACCCGCTGGTTGGTGCGGCTGCGGCGGCAGGGAGCAGCTGGCGGCAGGTCCTCCTGGATGGATGTGCGGCTGCCAAGGGCCGGGGGCCGAGGGTCTGGACAGCCGGGCGCTGCGGCGGGGATCGCTACGGTAAGGTCCTTTAGTGGTGACACAGTATAGTGTGTCAGAGACAGAAGCTGGCTAAAGCTGTGTGCTAACAGCTAAGTATGTCTCCTGTGCTGGGGGCAGCCATGTTGGAGACCAGAGTATTACCAATGAAGTTCCCAATCTATGTGTAGACAATCCTGCGTGTTCTCCCCTTACAAAAGGGGGCTGGCTCAGAGGGAGAGTGCCAGTGCTTCAAGTTACCTCCTTGTGAAAGGTTCTCCAGCTCTGTGCTCCCAGGTTACTTCTGGTTCCCTGGTTCTGGTTGCTCTCATCCATCGGTTACCTAAATGCTGCTGCAGTCCTGCTGTCTAAGTCCGTTGCCACTCGTGGAAGCGCTCACGGGGTTCCAGGTCGTAGAGGAGCTCCAGGTGCTAACGGCGGTTCCCGCAGACATCTTCATTTCTTCAAAGTCCAAGTTCTTCAGCCTCGTCTTTCAATCACAAACCACAGTCTTCATTTCTTCAAAGTCCAAGTTCTTCAGCCTCATCTTTCAATCACAAACCACAGTCTTCATTTCTTCAAAGTCCAAGTTCTTCAGCCTCATCTTTCAATCACAAACCACGTCTTCATTTCTTCAAAGTCCAAGTTCTTCAGCCTCATCTTTCAATCACAAACCACGTCTTCATTTCTTCAAAGTCCAAGTTCTTCAGCCTCGTCTTTCAATCACAAACCACAGTCTTCATTTCTTTAAAGTCCAAGTTCTTCAGCCTCATCTTTCAATCACAAACCACGTCTTCATTTCTTCAAAGTCCAAGTATTTCAGCCTCTTCTTTTAATCATAAAACACAGTCTTCAGTTCTTCTTTACCGGAGTTCTTCAGCTTCACTCTTCAAGTCATTTAACCATAGACTCTAATTCTTCCAGTTTCTTCTATTTCTCCAATATTCATGTACAGCTCGATTATTCATTAAAACTACAGTTATCTTCCTACGAAGTCCTCCTTTTCTTTACACCCTCCGGACAACGTTAACACTTAGTTTGGCTTCCACCCCATGAGGAGGAATTACATTCAGCCACCTCGTTTACTCTCCTCACAGGTAGCTGTCCCTTCGGCCAAAACTCGGTTGTCGGAACCCCAACTTACGCCGAGCGTGACATGTAGTGTCAATATTTTGAATGTCAACATTTCAATGTTGACCTTTTGACTGCATCTCGCTAACGTATGGAGGACAGGGTGTAAGGCCAAGCATCTATAATGACACAAAAAGTAAGCATGTGCTGGTCAGCCTTACTTTTTTTGTGGTGTTACTTGAGGCCAATGAGTTATAAACTAGATCAGTCAAAAAGGCATGCATGTATCAATATACTGTATGTACTGTATGTATGTATGTATGTATGTATGTATGTATGTATGTATGTATGTGAGCTTGTATAACTGTATATATGTATGACTGTATGGGCGAGTTCTCGTATGGGTCTGGAGAATAGATGATGTGTGTAGAAGTTAGAGATGTGCACTTGAAATTTTTCGGGTTTTGTGTTTTGGTTTTGGGTTCGGTTCCGCGGCCGTGTTTTGGGTTCGACCGCGTTTTGGCAAAACCTCACCGAATTTTTTTTGTCGGATTCGGGTGTGTTTTGGATTCGGGTGTTTTTTTTAAAAAACACAAAAAAACAGCTTAAATCATAGAATTTGGGGGTCATTTTGATCCCAAAGTATTATTAACCTCAAAAACCATAATTTCCACTCATTTTCAGTCTATTCTGAATACCTCACACCTCACAATATTATTTTTAGTCCTAAAATTTGCACCTAGGTCGCTGGATGACTAAGCTAAGCGACCCTAGTGGCCGACACAAACACCGGGCCCATCTAGGAGTGGCACTGCAGTGTCACGCAGGATGGCCCTTCCAAAAAACCCTCCGCAAACAGCACATGACGCAAAGAAAAAAAGAGGCGCAATGAGGTAGCTGTGTGAGTAAGATAAGCGACCCTAGTGGCCGACACAAACACCGTGCCCATCTAGGAGTGGCACTGCAGTGTCACGCAGGATGGCCCTTCCAAAAAACACTCCCCAAACAGCACATGACGCAAAGAAAAAAAGAGGCGCAATGAGGTAGCTGTGTGAGTAAGATAAGCGACCCTAGTGGCCGACACAAACACCGTGCCCATCTAGGAGTGGCACTGCAGTGTCACGCAGGATGGCCCTTCCAAAAAACCCTCCCCAAACAGCACATGACGCAAAGAAAAAAAGAGGCGCAATGAGGTAGCTGTGTGAGTAAGATAAGCGACCCTAGTGGCCGACACAAACACCGGGCCCATCTAGGAGTGGCACTGCAGTGTCACGCAGGATGGCCCTTCCAAAAAACCCTCCCCAAACAGCACATGACGCAAAGAAAAAAAGAGGCGCAATGAGGTAGCTGTGTGAGTAAGATAAGCGACCCTAGTGGCCGACACAAACACCGTGCCCATCTAGGAGTGGCACTGCAGTGTCACGCAGGATGGCCCTTCCAAAAAACACTCCCCAAACAGCACATGACGCAAAGAAAAAAAGAGGCGCAATGAGGTAGCTGTGTGAGTAAGATAAGCGACCCTAGTGGCCGACACAAACACCGGGCCCATCTAGGAGTGGCACTGCAGTGTCACGCAGGATGGCCCTTCCAAAAAACCCTCCCCAAACAGCACATGACGCAAAGAAAAAAAGAGGCGCAATGAGGTAGCTGTGTGAGTAAGATAAGCGACCCTAGTGGCCGACACAAACACCGTGCCCATCTAGGAGTGGCACTGCAGTGTCACGCAGGATGGCCCTTCCAAAAAACCCTCCCCAAACAGCACATGACGCAAAGAAAAAAAGAGGCGCAATGAGGTAGCTGTGTGAGTAAGATAAGCGACCCTAGTGGCCGACACAAACACCGGGCCCATCTTGGAGTGGCACTGCAGTGTCACGCAGGATGGCCCTTCCAAAAAACCCTCCCCAAACAGCACATGACGCAAAGAAAAAAAGAGGCGCAATGAGGTAGCTGTGTGAGTAAGATAAGCGACCCTAGTGGCCGACACAAACACCGGGCCCATCTAGGAGTGGCACTGCAGTGTCACGCAGGATGGCCCTTCCAAAAAACATTCCACAAACAGCACATGACGCAAAGAAAAATTAAAGAAAAAAGAGGTGCAAGATGGAATTGTCCTTGGGCCCTCCCACCCACCCTTATGTTGTATAAACAGGACATGCACACTTTAACCAACCCATCATTTCAGTGACAGGGTCTGCCACACGACTGTGACTGAAATGACGGGTTGGTTTGGACCCCCACCAAAAAAGAAGCAATTAATCTCTACTTGCACAAACTGGCTCTACAGAGGCAAGATGTCCACCTCATCATCATCCTCCGATATATCACCGTGTACATCCCCCTCCTCACAGATTATCAATTCGTCCCCACTGGAATCCACCATCTCAGCTCCCTGTGTACTTTGTGGAGGCAATTGCTGCTGGTTAATGTCTCCACGGAGGAATTGATTATAATTCATTTTAATGAACATCATCTTCTTCACATTTTCTGGATGTAACCTCGTACGCCGATTGCTGACAAGGTGAGCGGCGGCACTAAACACTCTTTCGGAGTACACACTTGTGGGAGGGCAACTTATGTAGAATAAAGCCAGTTTGTGCAAGGGCCTCCAAATTGCCTCTTTTTCCTGCCAGTATAAGTACGGACTGTGTGACGTGCCTACTTGGATGCGGTCACTCATATAATCCTCCACCATTCTTTCAATGGTGAGAGAATCATATGCAGTGACAGTAGACGACATGTCCGTAATCGTTGTCAGGTCCTTCAGTCCGGACCAGATGTCAGCATCAGCAGTCGCTCCAGACTGCCCTGCATCACCGCCAGCGGGTGGGCTCGGAATTCTGAGCCTTTTCCTCGCACCCCCAGTTGCGGGAGAATGTGAAGGAGGAGATGTTGACAGGTCGCGTTCCGCTTGACTTGACAATTTTCTCACCAGCAGGTCTTTCAACCCCAGCAGACTTGTGTCTGCCGGAAAGAGAGATCCAAGGTAGGCTTTAAATCTAGGATCGAGCACGGTGGCCAAAATGTAGTGCTCTGATTTCAACAGATTGACCACTCGTGAATCCTTGTTAAGCGAATTAAGGGCTCCATCCACAAGTCCCACATGCCTAGCGGAATCGCTCCGTGTTAGCTCCTCCTTCAATGTCTCCAGCTTCTTCTGCAAAAGCCTGATGAGGGGAATGACCTGACTCAGGCTGGCAGTGTCTGAACTGACTTCACGTGTGGCAAGTTCAAAGGGCATCAGAACCTTGCACAACGTTGAAATCATTCTCCACTGCGCTTGAGACAGGTGCATTCCACCTCCTATATCGTGCTCAATTGTATAGGCTTGAATGGCCTTTTGCTGCTCCTCCAACCTCTGAAGCATATAGAGGGTTGAATTCCACCTCGTTACCACTTCTTGCTTCAGATGATGGCAGGGCAGGTTCAGTAGTTTTTGGTGGTGCTCCAGTCTTCTGTACGTGGTGCCTGTACGCCGAAAGTGTCCCGCAATTCTTATGGCCATCGACAGCATCTCTTGCACGCCCCTGTCGTTTTTTAAAAAATTCTGCACCACCAAATTCAAGGTATGTGCAAAACATGGGACGTGCTGGAATTTGCCCATATTTAATGCACACACAATATTGCTGGCGTTGTCCGATGCCACAAATCCACAGGAGAGTCCAATTGGGGTAAGCCATTCCGCGATGATCTTCCTCAGTTGCCGTAAGAGGTTTTCAGCTGTGTGCGTATTCTGGAAAGCGGTGATACAAAGCGTAGCCTGCCTAGGAAAGAGTTGGCGTTTGCGAGATGCTGCTACTGGTGCCGCCGCTGCTGTTCTTGCGGCGGGAGTCCATACATCTACCCAGTGGGCTGTCACAGTCATATAGTCCTGACCCTGCCCTGCACCACTTGTCCACATGTCCGTGGTTAAGTGGACATTGGGTACAGCTGCATTTTTTAGGACACTGGTGAGTCTTTTTCTGAGGTCTGTGTACATTTTCGGTATCGCCTGCCTAGAGAAGTGGAACCTAGATGGTATTTGGTAACGGGGGCACACTACCTCAAGAAATTGTGTAGTTCCCTGTGAACTAACGGCGGATACCGGACGCACGTCTAACACCAACATAGTTGTCAAGGCCTCAGTTATCTGCTTTGCAGCAGGATGACTGCTGTGATATTTCATCTTCCTCGCAAAGGACTGTTGGACAGTCAATTGCTTACTGGAAGTAGTACAAGTGGTCTTCCGACTTCCCTTCTGGGATGACCATCGACTCCCAGCAGCAACAACAGCAGCGCCAGCAGCAGTAGGCGTTACACGCAAGGATGCATCGGAGGAATCCCAGGCAGGAGAGGAATCGTCAGAATTGCCAGTGACATGGCCTGCAGGACTATTGGCATTCCTGGGGAAGGAGGAAATTGACACTGAGGGAGTTGGTGGGGTGGTTTGCGTGAGCTTGGTTACAAGAGGAAGGGATTTACTGGTCAGTGGACTGCTTCCGCTGTCACCCAAAGTTTTTGAACTTGTCACTGACTTATTATGAATGCGCTACAGGTGACGTATAAGGGAGGATGTTCCGAGGTGGTTAACGTCCTTACCCCTACTTATTACAGCTTGACAAAGGCAACACACGGCTTGACACCTGTTGTCCGCTTTTCTGTTGAAATACCTCCACACTGAAGAGCTGATTTTTTTGGTATTTTCACCAGGCATGTCAACGGCCATATTCCTCCCACGGACAACAGGTGTCTCCCCGGGTGCCTGACTTAAACAAACCACCTCATTATCAGAATCCTCCTGGTCAATTTCCTCCCCAGCGCCAGCAACACCCATATCCTCCTCATCCTGGTGTACTTCAACACTGACATCTTCAATCTGACTATCAGGAACTGGACTGCGGGTGCTCCTTCCAGCACTTGCAGGGGGCGTGCAAATAGTGGAAGGCGCATGCTCTTCATGTCCAGTGTTGGGAAGGTCAGGCATCGCAACCGACACAATTGGACTCTCCTTGTGGATTTGGGATTTCGAAGAACGCACAGTTCTTTGCGGTGCTTTTGCCAGCTTGAGTCTTTTCAGTTTTCTAGCGAGAGGCTGAGTGCTTCCATCCTCATGTGAAGCTGAACCACTAGCCATGAACATAGGCCAGGGCCTCAGCCGTTCCTTGCCACTCCGTGTGGTAAATGGCATATTGGCAAGTTTACGCTTCTCCTCCGACAATTTTATTTTAGGTTTTGGAGTCCTTTTTTTACTGATATTTGGTGTTTTGGATTTGACATGCTCTGTACTATGACATTGGGCATCGGCCTTGGCAGACGACGTTGCTGGCATTTCATCGTCTCGGCCATGACTAGTGGCAGCAGCTTCAGCACGAGGTGGAAGTGGATCTTGATCTTTCCCTAATTTTGGAACCTCAACATTTTTGTTCTCCATATTTTAATAGGCACAACTAAAAGGCACCTCAGGTAAACAATGGAGATGGATGGATACTAGTATACTTATGGATGGACTTCCGAGTGCCGACACAGAGGTAGCTACAGCCGTGGACTACCGTACTGTGTCTGCTGCTAATATAGACTGGATGATTGATAATGAGATTAAATCAATATATATATGTATGTATATATATAATATCACTAGTACTGCAGCCGGACAGGTAGATAATATATTTATTAGGTAATGATGACTGATGACGGACCGGCTGGACACTGTCAGCTCAGCAGCACCGCAGACTGCTACAGTAAGCTACTATACTATAGTAGTATGTACAAAGAAGAAAGAAAAGAAAAAAACCACGGGTAGGTGGTATACAATTATGGATGGACTGCCGAGTGCCGACACAGAGGTAGCTACAGCCGTGGACTAACGTACTGTGTCTGCTGCTAATATAGACTGGATGATTGATAATGAGATGAAATCAATATATATATGTATGTATATATAATATCACTAGTACTGCAGCCGGACAGGTAGATAATATATTTATTAGGTAATGATGACTGATGACGGACCTGCTGGACACTGTCAGCTCAGCAGCACCGCAGACTGCTACAGTAAGCTACTATACTATAGTAGTATGTACAAAGAAGAAAGAAAAAAAAAACCACGGGTAGGTGGTATACAATTATGGATGGACTGCCGAGTGCCGACACAGAGGTAGCTACAGCCGTGGACTAACGTACTGTGTCTGCTGCTAATATAGACTGGATGATTGATAATGAGATGAAATCAATATATATATGTATGTATATATAATATCACTAGTACTGCAGCCGGACAGGTAGATAATATATTTATTAGGTAATGATGACTGATGACGGACCTGCTGGACACTGTCAGCTCAGCAGCACCGCAGACTGCTACAGTAAGCTACTATACTATAGTAGTATGTACAAAGAAGAAAGAAAAAAAAAAACCACGGGTAGGTGGTATACAATTATGGATGGACTGCCGAGTGCCGACACAGAGGTAGCTACAGCCGTGGACTAACGTACTGTGTCTGCTGCTAATATAGACTGGATGATTGATAATGAGATGAAATCAATATATATATGTATGTATATATAATATCACTAGTACTGCAGCCGGACAGGTAGATAATATATTTATTAGGTAATGATGACTGATGACGGACCTGCTGGACACTGTCAGCTCAGCAGCACCGCAGACTGCTACAGTAAGCTACTATACTATAGTAGTATGTACAAAGAAGAAAGAAAAAAAAAAACCACGGGTAGGTGGTATACAATTATGGATGGACTGCCGAGTGCCGACACAGAGGTAGCTACAGCCGTGGACTAACATACTGTGTCTGCTGCTAATATAGACTGGATGATTGGTAATGAGATGAAATCAATATATATATATGTATGTATATATAATATCACTAGTACTGCAGCCGGACAGGTAGATAATATATTTATTAGGTAATGATGACTGATGACGGACCTGCTGGACACTGTCAGCTCAGCAGCATCGCAGACTGCTACAGTAAGCTACTATACTTTATAGTAGTATGTACAAAGAAGAAAGAAAAAAAAAAAAACCACGGGTAGGTGGTATACAATTATGGATGGACTGCCGAGTGCCGACACAGAGGTAGCTACAGCCGTGGACTAACGTACTGTGTCTGCTGCTAATATAGAGTCTAGACTGGATGATAAATTATTGATAATGAGATGAAATCAATATAATATCACTAGTACTGCAGCCGGACAGGTACTATATATATTTATTATGTAATGACTGATGACGGACCTGCTGGACACTGTCAGGTCAGCACAGCACCGCAGACTGCTACAGTAAGCTACTATAGTAGTATGTATAAAGAAGAATGAAAAAAAAAAAAAAACACGGGTAGGTGGTATACAATATTATATATATATTAGAGATGAGCGGGTTCGGTTTCTCTGAAACCGAACCCGCACGAACTTCATGTTTTTTTTACGGGTCCGAGCAGACTCGGATCCTCCCGCCTTGCTCGGTTAACCCGAGCGCGCCCGAACGTCATCATGACGCTGTCGGATTCTCGCGAGACTCGGATTCTATATAAGGAGCCGCGCGTCGCCGCCATTTTCACACGTGCATTGAGATTGATAGGGAGAGGACGTGGCTGGCGTCCTCTCCATTAGAAATTAGATTAGAAGAGAGAGAGAGATTGTGCAGAGTCAGACAGAGTTTACCACAGTGACCAGTGCAGTTGTTGTTAGTTAACTTTTATTTATTTTAATATAATATATCCGTTCTCTGCTATATCCGTTCTCTGCCTGAAAAAAAACGATACACAGCAGCAGCCAGTCACACAGTGTGACTCAGTCTGTGTGCACTCAGCTCAGCCCAGTGTGCTGCACATCAATGTATAAAAGGCAAAGCTTATAATAATTGTGGGGGAGACTGGGGAGCACTGCAGGTTGTTATAGCAGGAGCCCCCAGGAGTACATAATATTATATTAATTTAAAATTAAACAGTGCACACTTTTGCTGCAGGAGTGCCACTGCCAGTGTGACTAGTGGTGACCAGTGCCTGACCACCAGTATAGTAGTATATTGTTGTATGTATTGTATACTATCTCTTTATCAACCAGTCTATATTAGCAGCAGACACAGTACAGTGCGGTAGTTCACGGCTGTGGCTACCTCTGTGTGCGCAGTCGGAACTCGGCAGGCAGTCCGTCCATCCATAATTGTATTACAATATATACCACCTAACCGTGGTATTTTTTTTTTCTTTCTTTATACCGTCGTCATAGTGTCATACTAGTTGTTACGAGTATACTACTATCTCTTTATCAACCAGTGTACAGTGCGGTAGTTCACGGCTGTGGCTACCTCTGTGTCGGCAGTCGGCAGGCAGTCCGTCCATCCATAATTGTATTATTATTATAATATATACCACCTAACCGTGGTTTTTTTTTCATTCTTTATACCGTCATAGTGTCATACTAGTTGTTACGAGTATACTACTATCTCTTTATCAACCAGTGTACAGTGCGGTAGTTCACGGCTGTGGCTACCTCTGTGTCGGCAGTCGGCAGGCAGTCCGTCCATCCATAATTGTATTATTATTATAATATATACCACCTAACCGTGGTTTTTTTTTCATTCTTTATACCGTCGTCATAGTGTCATACTAGTTGTTACGAGTATACTACTATCTCTTTATCAACCAGTGTACAGTGCGGTAGTTCACGGCTGTGGCTACCTCTGTGTCGGCAGTCGGCAGGCAGTCCGTCCATCCATAATTGTATTATTATTATAATATATACCACCTAACTGTGGTATTTTTTTTTCTTTCTTTATACCGTCGTCATAGTGTCATACTAGTTGTTACGAGTATACTACTATCTCTTTATCAACCAGTGTACAGTGCGGTAGTTCACGGCTGTGGCTACCTCTGTGTCGGCAGTCGGCAGGCAGTCCGTCCATCCATAATTGTATTATTATTATAATATATACCACCTAACTGTGGTATTTTTTTTTCTTTCTTTATACCGTCGTCATAGTGTCATACTAGTTGTTACGAGTATACTACTATCTCTTTATCAACCAGTGTACAGTGCGGTAGTTCACGGCTGTGGCTACCTCTGTGTCGGCAGTCGGCAGGCAGTCCGTCCATCCATAATTGTATTATTATTATAATATATACCACCTAACCGTGGTTTTTTTTTCATTCTTTATACCGTCGTCATAGTGTCATACTAGTTGTTACGAGTATACTACTATCTCTTTATCAACCAGTGTACAGTGCGGTAGTTCACGGCTGTGGCTACCTCTGTGTCAGCAGTCGGCAGGCAGTCCGTCCATCCATAATTGTATTATTATTATAATATATACCACCTAACTGTGGTATTTTTTTTTCTTTCTTTATACCGTCGTCATAGTGTCATACTAGTTGTTACGAGTATACTACTATCTCTTTATCAACCAGTGTACAGTGCGGTAGTTCACGGCTGTGGCTACCTCTGTGTCGGCAGTCGGCAGGCAGTCCGTCCATCCATAATTGTATTATTATTATAATATATACCACCTAACCGTGGTATTTTTTTTTCTTTCTTTATACCGTCGTCATAGTGTCATACTAGTTGTTACGAGTATACTACTATCTCTTTATCAACCAGTGTACAGTGCGGTAGTTCACGGCTGTGGCTACCTCTGTGTCGGCAGTCGGCAGGCAGTCCGTCCATCCATAATTGTATTATTATTATAATATATACCACCTAACCGTGTTTTTTTTTTCATTCTTTATACCGTCGTCATAGTGTCATACTAGTTGTTACGAGTATACTACTATCTCTTTATCAACCAGTGTACAGTGCGGTAGTTCACGGCTGTGGCTACCTCTGTGTCGGCAGTCGGCAGGCAGTCCGTCCATCCATAATTGTATTATTATTATAATATATACCACCTAACTGTGGTATTTTTTTTTCTTTCTTTATACCGTCGTCATAGTGTCATACTAGTTGTTACGAGTATACTACTATCTCTTTATCAACCAGTGTACAGTGCGGTAGTTCACGGCTGTGGCTACCTCTGTGTCGGCAGTCGGCAGGCAGTCCGTCCATCCATAATTGTATTATTATTATAATATATACCACCTAACTGTGGTATTTTTTTTTCTTTCTTTATACCGTCGTCATAGTGTCATACTAGTTGTTACGAGTATACTACTATCTCTTTATCAACCAGTGTACAGTGCGGTAGTTCACGGCTGTGGCTACCTCTGTGTCGGCAGTCGGCAGGCAGTCCGTCCATCCATAATTGTATTATTATTATAATATATACCACCTAACTGTGGTATTTTTTTTTCTTTCTTTATACCGTCGTCATAGTGTCATACTAGTTGTTACGAGTATACTACTATCTCTTTATCAACCAGTGTACAGTGCGGTAGTTCACGGCTGTGGCTACCTCTGTGTCGGCAGTCGGCAGGCAGTCCGTCCATCCATAATTGTATTATTATTATAATATATACCACCTAACTGTGGTATTTTTTTTTCTTTCTTTATACCGTCGTCATAGTGTCATACTAGTTGTTACGAGTATACTACTATCTCTTTATCAACCAGTGTACAGTGCGGTAGTTCACGGCTGTGGCTACCTCTGTGTCGGCAGTCGGCAGGCAGTCCGTCCATCCATAATTGTATTATTATTATAATATATACCACCTAACCGTGGTTTTTTTATACCACCTAACCGTGGCAGTCCGTCCATAATTGTATACTAGTATCCAATCCATCCATCTCCATTGTTTACCTGAGGTGCCTTTTAGTTCTGCCTATAAAATATGGAGAACAAAAAAGTTGAGGTTCCAAAATTAGGGAAAGATCAAGATCCACTTCCACCTCGTGCTGAAGCTGCTGCCACTAGTCATGGCCGAGACGATGAAATGCCAGCAACGTCGTCTGCCAAGGCCGATGCCCAATGTCATAGTACAGAGCATGTCAAATCCAAAACACCAAATATCAGAAAAAAAAGGACTCCAAAACCTAAAATAAAATTGTCGGAGGAGAAGCGTAAACTTGCCAATATGCCATTTACCACACGGAGTGGCAAGGAACGGCTGAGGCCCTGGCCTATGTTCATGGCTAGTGGTTCAGCTTCACATGAGGATGGAAGCACTCAGCCTCTCGCTAGAAAACTGAAAAGACTCAAGCTGGCAAAAGCACCGCAAAGAACTGTGCGTTCTTTGAAATCCCAAATCCACAAGGAGAGTCCAATTGTGTCGTTTGCGATGCCTGACCTTCCCAACACTGGACGTGAAGAGCATGCGCCTTCCACTATTTGCATGCCCCCTGCAAGTGCTGGAAGGAGCACCCGCAGTCCAGTTCCTGATAGTCAGATTGAAGATGTCAGTGTTGAAGTACACCAGGATGAGGAGGATATGGGTGTTGCTGGCGCTGGGGAGGAAATTGACCAGGAGGATTCTGATGGTGAGGTGGTTTGTTTAAGTCAGGCACCCGGGGAGACACCTGTTGTCCGTGGGAGGAATATGGCCGTTGACATGCCAGGTGAAAATACCAAAAAAATCAGCTCTTCGGTGTGGAGGTATTTCACCAGAAATGCGGACAACAGGTGTCAAGCCGTGTGTTCCCTTTGTCAAGCTGTAATAAGTAGGGGTAAGGACGTTAACCACCTCGGAACATCCTCCCTTATACGTCACCTGCAGCGCATTCATAATAAGTCAGTGACAAGTTCAAAAACTTTGGGTGACAGCGGAAGCAGTCCACTGACCAGTAAATCCCTTCCTCTTGTAACCAAGCTCACGCAAACCACCCCACCAACTCCCTCAGTGTCAATTTCCTCCTTCCCCAGGAATGCCAATAGTCCTGCAGGCCATGTCACTGGCAAGTCTGACGAGTCCTCTCCTGCCTGGGATTCCTCCGATGCATCCTTGCGTGTAACGCCTACTGCTGCTGGCGCTGCTGTTGTTGCCGCTGGGAGTCGATGGTCATCCCAGAGGGGAAGTCGTAAGCCCACTTGTACTACTTCCAGTAAGCAATTGACTGTTCAACAGTCCTTTGCGAGGAAGATGAAATATCACAGCAGTCATCCTACTGCAAAGCGGATAACTGAGTCCTTGACAACTATGTTGGTGTTAGACGTGCGTCCGGTATCCGCCGTTAGTTCACAGGGAACTAGACAATTTATTGAGGCAGTGTGCCCCCGTTACCAAATACCATCTAGGTTCCACTTCTCTAGGCAGGCGATACCGAGAATGTACACGGACGTCAGAAAAAGACTCACCAGTGTCCTAAAAAATGCAGTTGTACCCAATGTCCACTTAACCACGGACATGTGGACAAGTGGAGCAGGGCAGGGTCAGGACTATATGACTGTGACAGCCCACTGGGTAGATGTATGGACTCCCGCCGCAAGAACAGCAGCGGCGGCACCAGTAGCAGCATCTCGCAAACGCCAACTCTTTCCTAGGCAGGCTACGCTTTGTATCACCGCTTTCCAGAATACGCACACAGCTGAAAACCTCTTACGGCAACTGAGGAAGATCATCGCGGAATGGCTTACCCCAATTGGACTCTCCTGTGGATTTGTGGCATCGGACAACGCCAGCAATATTGTGTGTGCATTAAATATGGGCAAATTCCAGCACGTCCCATGTTTTGCACATACCTTGAATTTGGTGGTGCAGAATTTTTTAAAAAACGACAGGGGCGTGCAAGAGATGCTGTCGGTGGCCAGAAAAATTGCGGGACACTTTCGGCGTACAGGCACCACGTACAGAAGACTGGAGCACCACCAAAAACTACTGAACCTGCCCTGCCATCATCTGAAGCAAGAAGTGGTAACGAGGTGGAATTCAACCCTCTATATGCTTCAGAGGTTGGAGGAGCAGCAAAAGGCCATTCAAGCCTATACAATTGAGCACGATATAGGAGATGGAATGCACCTGTCTCAAGTGCAGTGGAGAATGATTTCAACGTTGTGCAAGGTTCTGATGCCCTTTGAACTTGCCACACGTGAAGTCAGTTCAGACACTGCCAGCCTGAGTCAGGTCATTCCCCTCATCAGGCTTTTGCAGAAGAAGCTGGAGGCATTGAAGAAGGAGCTAACACGGAGCGATTCCGCTAGGCATGTGGGACTTGTGGATGCAGCCCTTAATTCGCTTAACAAGGATTCACGGGTGGTCAATCTGTTGAAATCAGAGCACTACATTTTGGCCACCGTGCTCGATCCTAGATTTAAAGCCTACCTTGGATCTCTCTTTCCGGCAGACACAGGTCTGCTGGGGTTGAAAGACCTGCTGGTGACAAAATTGTCAAGTCAAGCGGAACGCGACCTGTCAACATCTCCTCCTTCACATTCTCCCGCAACTGGGGGTGCGAGGAAAAGGCTCAGAATTCCGAGCCCACCCGCTGGCGGTGATGCAGGGCAGTCTGGAGCGACTGCTGATGCTGACATCTGGTCCGGACTGAAGGACCTGACAACGATTACGGACATGTCGTCTACTGTCACTGCATATGATTCTCTCAACATTGATAGAATGGTGGAGGATTATATGAGTGACCGCATCCAAGTAGGCACGTCACACAGTCCGTACTTATACTGGCAGGAAAAAGAGGCAATTTGGAGGCCCTTGCACAAACTGGCTTTATTCTACCTAAGTTGCCCTCCCACAAGTGTGTACTCCGAAAGAGTGTTTAGTGCCGCCGCTCACCTTGTCAGCAATCGGCGTACGAGGTTACATCCAGAAAATGTGGAGAAGATGATGTTCATTAAAATGAATTATAATCAATTCCTCCGCGGAGACATTGACCAGCAGCAATTGCCTCCACAAAGTACACAGGGAGCTGAGATGGTGGATTCCAGTGGGGACGAATTGATAATCTGTGAGGAGGGGGATGTACACGGTGATATATCGGAGGGTGAAGATGAGGTGGACATCTTGCCTCTGTAGAGCCAGTTTGTGCAAGGAGAGATTAATTGCTTCTTTTTTGGGGGGGGTCCAAACCAACCCGTCATATCAGTCACAGTCGTGTGGCAGACCCTGTCACTGAAATGATGGGTTGGTTAAAGTGTGCATGTCCTGTTTTGTTTATACAACATAAGGGTGGGTGGGAGGGCCCAAGGATAATTCCATCTTGCACCTCTTTTTTCTTTTCTTTTTCTTTGCATCATGTGCTGATTGGGGAGGGTTTTTTGGAAGGGACATCCTGCGTGACACTGCAGTGCCACTCCTAGATGGGCCCGGTGTTTGTGTCGGCCACTAGGGTCGCTTATCTTTCTCACACAGTCAGCTACCTCATTGCGCCTCTTTTTTTCTTTGCGTCATGTGCTGTTTGGGGAGGGTTTTTTGGAAGGGACATCCTGCGTGACACTGCAGTGCCACTCCTAGATGTGCCCGGTGTTTGTGTCGGCCACTAGGGTCGCTAATCTTACTCACACAGTCAGCTACCTCATTGCGCCTCTTTTTTTCTTTGCGTCATGTGCTGTTTGGGGAGGGTTTTTTGGAAGGGCCATCCTGCGTGACACTGCAGTGCCACTCCTAGATGGGCCCGGTGTTTGTGTCGGCCACTAGGGTCGCTAATCTTACTCACACAGCTACCTCATTGCGCCTCTTTTTTTCTTTGCGTCATGTGCTGTTTGGGGAGGGTTTTTTGGAAGGGACATCCTGCGTGACACTGCAGTGCCACTCCTAGATGGGCCCGGTGTTTGTGTCGGCCACTAGGGTCGCTTATCTTTCTCACACAGCTACCTCATTGCGCCTCTTTTTTTCTTTGCGTCATGTGCTGTTTGGGGAGGGTTTTTTGGAAGGGACATCCTGCGTGACACTGCAGTGCCACTCCTAGATGGGCCCGGTGTTTGTGTCGGCCACTAGGGTCGCTTATCTTTCTCACACAGTCAGCTACCTCATTGCGCCTCTTTTTTTCTTTGCATCATGTGCTGTTTGGGGAGGGTTTTTTGGAAGGGACATCCTGCGTGACACTGCAGTGCCACTCCTAGATGGGCCCGGTGTTTGTGTCGGCCACTAGGGTCGCTTATCTTACTCACACAGCGACCTCGGTGCAAATTTTAGGACTAAAAATAATATTGTGAGGTGTGATGTGTTCAGAATAGGCTGAAAATGAGTGTAAATTATGTTTTTTGAGGTTAATAATACTTTGGGATCAAAATTACCCCCAAATTCTATGATTTAAGCTGTTTTTTAGGGTTTTTTGAAAAAAACACCCGAATCCAAAACACACCCGAATCCGACAAAAAAAATTTGGTGAGGTTTTGCCAAAACGCGTTCGAACCCAAAACACGGCCGCGGAACCGAACCCAAAACCAAAACACAAAACCCGAAAAATTTCAGGCGCTCATCTCTAATATATATATATATTATATACAATTATATATATATATATATATATATATATATATTAAACTGGTGGTGATTGATTGTTAAACTGGTGGTCACTTCAGGTCACGTTGCAACTTGCAACTAGTACTCCGAGGCCTAAGCAGACAATCACAAAATATATTATTATACTGATGGTCAGTGTGGTCACAACAATGGCAGTGTGGCACTGACTCTGGCAGCAAAAGTGTGCACTGTACGTTATATGTACTCCTGAGTCCTGCTCTCAGACTCTAACTGCTCCCCACTGTCAGTGTCTCCCCCACAAGTCAGATAATACACTTACAGTCACACTATCTATTATCTAATCTACAAATATCACTTCAGCAAGTAGTATAGTAGTATACAGTATAGTAGTACTCCTCCTAATAATGCTCCCCAAAATACTGTGTCTCTCTCTTCTCTAAACGGAGAGGACGCCAGCCACGTCCTCTCCCTATGACTCTCAATGCACGTGTGAAAATGGCGGCGACGCGCGGCTCCTTATATAGAATCCGAGTCTCGCGATAGAATCCGAGCCTCGCGAGAATCCGACAGCGTGATGATGACGTTCGGGCGCGCTCGGGTTAGCCGAGCAAGGCGGGAAGATCCGAGCCTGCTCGGACCCGTGTAAAAAACCTGAAGTTCGGGCGGGTTCGGATTCAGAGGAACCGAACCCGCTCATCTCTAGTAGAAGTCTGCCCTGGAAGGGGTGGTCTTCAGTTTGCCAGCTGTCGGGATCCCAGCGCACATTATACCAGCACCAGAATCCCGACAGCCAGCATACCGACACTTTATCTCCCTCTTAGGGGTCCACGACCACCCTGGAGGGAGAATAAATAGCGTGGCGTGCGTAGCGTGGCATGTGTAGCGCGCCACCGTGCCCACAAGGAGCTCATTTGCGCTCGCCACGCTGTCGGTATGCCGGCGGTCGGGATCCCGGCGCCGATATGCTGGTCGCCGGGAGCCCGGCCGCCGGCATACCATACTACACCCCCCTGGAAGTCCTTCAGGATTCCATGAAAGAAAGGGCCCTTGTTCTTTCCTTGCCTGCTCTAAATGTTTTCTGGAGTTTTCTGTAAATCCACTCACTTTTACTAGAGATAAACTTTTTCCCATTGCATCACTGAACACATTTATAAAGAAAAGCAAATCATTATGTAAACGTTTTTCATAGTGATGAGTGGGTTCGGTTCCTCGGAAACCAAACCCCCCCGAACTTCACCCATTTTACACGGGTCCGAGGCATACTCGGATTCTCCCGTATGGCACGGTTAACCCGAGCGCGCCCGAACGTCATCATCCCGCTGTCGGATTCTCGCGAGATTCGTATTCTATATAAGGAGCAGCGCGTCGCTGCCATTTTCACTCGTGCATTGGAAATGTTAGGGAGAGGACGTGGCTGGCGTCCTCTCCGTTTATTAATATTGATGCAAATATTTGTGCTTATTGCTTAATTGTGGGGACTGGGGAGCAGCTGTATTATATAGGAGGAGTACAGTGCAGAGTTTTGCTGATCAGTTACCACCAGTTTTATCCGTTCTCTGCCTGAAAAACGCTCCATATCTGTGCTCAGTGTGCTGCATATTTCTGTGCTCACACTGCTTAATTGTGGGGACTGGGGAGCAGCTGTATTATATAGGAGGAGTACAGTGCAGAGTTTTGCTGATCAGTGACCACCAGTTTTATCCGTTTTCTGCCTGAAAAACGCTCCATATCTGTGCTCAGTGTGCTGCATATATCTGTGCTCACACTGCTTTATTGTGGGGATTGGGGACCAGTAGTATTATATAGGAGGAGTACAGTGCAGAGTTTTGCTGACAGTGATCACCAGTATATATAGCAGTACGGTACGGAAGGCCACTGCTCTACCTACCTCTGTGTCGTCAAGTATACTATCCATCTAGATTCTATACCTGTGGTGCATTTTAGTTTTGCAGTTTGCTGACAGTAACCACCAGTATATATAGCAGTACGGTACGGAAGGCCACTGCTCTACCTACCTCTGTGGCGTCAAGTATACTATCCATCTAGATTCTATACCTGTGGTGCATTTTAGTTTTGCAGTTTGCTGACAGTGACCACCAGTATATATAGCAGTACGGTACAGAAGGCCACTGCTCTACCTACCTCTGTGTCGTCAAGTATACTATCCATCTAGATTCTATACCTGTGGTGCATTTTAGTTTTGCAGTTTGCTGACAGTGACCACCAGTATATATAGCAGTACGGTACGGAAGGCCACTGCTCTACCTACCTCTGTGTCGTCAAGTATACTATCCATCTAGATTCTATACCTGTGGTGCATTTTAGTTTTGCAGTTTGCTGACAGTGGCCACCAGTATATATAGCAGTACGGTACGGAAGGCCACTGCTCTACCTACCTCTGTGTTGTCAAGTATACTATACATCCATACCTGTGGTGCATTTCAGTTGTGCGCAGTATATATAGTAGTAGGCCATTGCTATTGATACTGGCATATAATTCCACACATTAAAAAATGGAGAACAAAAATGTGGAGGTTAAAAAAGGGAAAGATCAAGATCCACTTCCACCTCGTGCTGAAGCTGCTGCCACTAGTCATGGCCGAGACGATGAAAGGCCATCAACGTCGTCTGCAAAGGCCGGTGCCCAATGTCATAGTAGAGAACATGTAAAATCCAAATTACAAAAGTTCAGTAAAATTACCCAAAAATCAAAATTGAAAGCGTCTGATGAGAAGCGTAAACTTGCCAATATGCCATTTACGGCACGGAGTGGCAAGGAACGGCTGAGGCCCTGGCCTATGTTCATGGCTAGTGGTTCAGATTCACATGAGGATGGAAGCACTCATCCTATCGCTAGAAAACTGCAGTGCCACTCCTAGATGGGCCAGGTGTTTGTGTCGGCCACTTGTGTCGCTTAGCTTAGTCACACAGCGACCTTGGTGCGCCTCTTTTTTTCTTTGCATCATGTGCTGTTTGGGAACAATTTTTTTGAAGTGCCATCCTGCCTGACACTGCAGTGCCACTCCTAGATGGGACAGGTGTTTGTGTCGGCCACTTGTGTCGCTTAGCTTAGTCACACAGCGACCTTGGTGCGCCTCTTTTTTTCTTTGCATCATGTGCTGTTTGGGGACTATTTTTTAAATCTGCCATCCTGTCTGACACTGCAGTGCCACTCCTAGATGGGCCAGGTGTTTGTGTCGGCCACTTAGCTTAGCCATCCAGCGACCTTGGTGCACCTCTTTTTTTCTTTGCATCATGTGCTGTTTGGGGACTATTTTTTTGAAGTGCCATCCTGCCTGACACTGCAGTGCCACTCCTAGATGGGCCAGGTGTTTGTGTCAGCCACTTGTGTCGCTTAGCTTAGTCACACAGCGACCTTGGTGCGCCTCTTTTTTTCTTTGCATCATGTGCTGTTTGGGGACTATTTTTATGAAGTGCCATCCTGCCTGACACTGCAGTGCCACTCCTAGATGGGCCAGGTGTTTGTGTCGGCCACTTGTGTCGCTTAGCTTAGCCATCCAGCGACCTCGGTGCAAATTTTAGGACTAAAAATAATATTGTGAGGTGTGAGGTGTTCAGAATAGACTGAAAATGAGTGTAAATTATGGTTAGTAAGGTTAATAATACTATGGGATCAAAATGACCCCCAAATTCTATGATTTAAGCTGTTTTTGAGAGTTTTTTGTAAAAAAAACACCCGAATCCAAAACCCACCCGAATCCGACTAAAAATTTTCAGGGAGGTTTTGCCAAAACGCGTCCGAATCCAAAACACGGCCGCGGAACCGAATCCAAAACCAAAACACAAAACCCGAAAAATTTCCGGTGCACATCACTAGTTTTTCATATATAATACTATATGTCATGGCCTGTGTATTTTCACAAATGACCATGCTACAGAAAATGTAATCAATGTCATTTGGGGGGTTGGGGTGGGGGTACAAGAGCAAATGCGGGCAGAGTGTGGCACTGTGTATTATGTCATTACTGCCACGATGACTGGCTTCACAACACACAGTCATCACAACCCATCCACTTGGCTATCCAAAACACGTGACATCCGTGAGCCAATAAGATGCCGTATTGAGAACCGAGTAAAACCGAGTAAAACCGAATCCGCTCATCACTATAAAAAACCCTGCGATCTTTGGAGAGTTCCCCAATATTTGTAAATTTGGCATGAAGGCTTTACTTGGAAATCTAGTTAAGGAGGTCACATATGAATTATCTGTAACCATTATTGTTTTAAATCAAAATACAAAGATGTCTTTGAGTAATAGATCTGACATACAATAGGAAAAATGCACATTTTCCAAATCTGCCCTTGGGAGTGGGACTAGTAGTGGAGCTTCATTGCTGGTACCACAACTGTCCAGCCTCACCCTATGGGCCCAGAAAAGCTCAGAAGTCAATGCCAGTAGCAATATCTGAATTCTAAGAATATGCTGAGATAAACCACAAGCCTATGTTTAATTCAGTGTTACAAGTGCACATCAGATTCAGAGCAGCCCTATTTATTAGCAGTACTATTCCTGCTGACAAGAAAACCTACTCATTTAATCTGTAAATTAGTTTCCCATAGGGGTGACATAAAGGAAATATAAGGTGCATATGTGTAGTATTTATGAAACATCAGCAAAACAAAGTTTATATTGTGCTAATCTGAATTTTAGCTGTTCTCTCTGCTAGACTTCTAACACTTACGGAAAAACTAGTAGATCTTCATACAATGGGATGTGTATTTCATTGTCAATAAATAACACATATTCCATTACATTTGTAAAAGGGATTTTTCTCCAAGCGTCTTTAGGAATATTAAACAACCATGAATATTATTCATATGTCATGAAGTGCACTTGTAGGTATTTGGAAACAAAATTAATACCGCTGTTTTGTAGCTCATATTGGAACTAATCGCTAAGGAATCCTGCTGAAGGAATAGAATAAAGTACAAGTGAATAGGCTCCTTAATTATTAAAACATCACTGCGTCTTCCTATCTGAAATAAAGCAAACTGCTATTTACAGATATGTGTCCCCCTAGATTCAATCTTAATTCCAAGATTAATGTGCAATTACATCTGAAATTATTCATGAAGTCATACTGCAGTGTACGGCAACATGACCTTCTGTGTTCACCAGCAGTACCTGAAGTGCAGAACGCAGTTTTTTGTTTTTTGAGAACCAAACATGATTTTTAATAACCCTTATTTCAGGATTATTAAATAATGGAAAACACAGCAGTTGACAGATGCAATAGCTAAGTCTCTCTTCCCTCCTGGGAAACGGATGTGGCGGATATGTGTACAAAAAATAAAATATGTTTTTACACTAAAGAAATATAGTGTAAATGCGATACATATGTATTAAGTGCAAACATATGTTCATCTTTAACCCTAAAACCAACCACTAATAGATATGGTTATACAGTTCTCTGCATTGCCAGTGCAGTTAAGAATAAGCATAATAACAACATTGCCAGTGGTATAATAAACAGGGTTCACATATAATCAGAAAAGGCCACAAAAAAGCAGGGAGCTAGTCTATAACATCTTCTGTTCCTTTAACCATACTTCTCAACACTGTACTTGGGGCATAGCCATGTCATGAAGGAGCCATGCGTACACCACAAAGGGGGCCTGGTCACAATACTAGACTGCCCCATAATGCCACTGCATTAAGGATGGTTATCAGAAGGGTTGTTATGTAATGGGTCTCAAGTTTCCGCCACTGCATTTATGCTAACGATAGTGTGTTCACATAGTTTGGAAATCATTCGATGTGTCCACATGCGCAGAAGAGATCTGCAGTCATAATGGTAGAGTAATAGGACAGCTACTAATAGACAGGCAAGTAGGGCAGAGGCTGATGCTATGTACAAATATCTAAGAGGCTGTAAGAGTGACAGCCAATCAGTGGTAGCCATGTCACAACCTCCAACAAACAAGATAAGTGGTCACAAGCAGTGGGTGATAAAAACATTTAACTTTTGTGCCCCCATCGGATTACTGCTTGCCGATGGAAGCAAATATCGCAATGCTGCCATTGAATCAACAATCAAGTTTCTATTTCCTCTGAATAAAAAAGATATGGTTTGTTTATTGCAACATTGCCCATTGATGGCCATGCCTAATTTGTATGTCTGCAATATTATGTGAGGACAGAGTTCTCATATTTGGACTGTCCTGGGGAAATTGTGACAGCTGGATGGTATGCCTTGACCTGTGTTGCCAATACCTGTGAGCATGGCCATACCTCCGTTGGGCAGTTTTGCAAAAAAAAAAAAAAAAAAACACATTTATTTTGATGCGGTATAGCTTCCTACCATCCCATGCCCCCAATCTCTAAGGTCATAAGAAATGTTCCTGGATGCCCAGTCTCTCAGTAATACATTTCTGAAATGTTTAGTACTTTCATCCACAACATAAGCACCAGGCATGGTCAGTGTTCTAGCTCTGGATCTAGAAACCATCTCCTGGGATCATAAGTCAGAGAGGAGCTAATTATCTGTTGTTGGCATACTGGGCCTGGAATGGAGCAGGGGGTTAGCTCCTCTTTTGTAGTTACTTTTCTACCACCTTAAAGTATTTTTTCAAAATAATGTTGGCTAAGCAATTTAAAAACAAAAAAATACATTTACCATTCATTTTAAAACAGAATTATTTATGAAAAGCGCAACGGAATATGCTGCGCTATGTAAGAAACTATTAATAAATAAATAATAATTCTGGAACCTACGAAAAGTAGCTGGAGGATGTGTTTCTAAAGCAACCTTGAGCTGGAACTAGGCTCATGGAAACAGTCCCTGTCAGTTCCGGGAAACTTAGTAAACAAGTGTTGACAGTACTCTAAGTGACCTAGTTGGATACAACAATCTGTAGAGAAGCATTCCATTCCAATGGCAGCTGACAACTAAATGTAAGTATATGTGCTTGCATGCAAGGGCGTAGCTACCATAGGTGCAGGGAGTGCAGCTGCTATGGGACCTGGAGCTGAGAGGGGCCACCTTCCCTGTCACAGTTAAATGTGTTATATACATTTTCACCAGTGGTAGATACATACTGTACGGGCAATGTAAACTTTTGCCTTGGGGCCTACTATATATCTACTGTAGTTATGCCCCTGAACCTACTCATTGTAATGTAGTATAAAATGAACTTGAAGCCTTTATGTTACATAATATGAACTGGGTAACTGTAATGTTGTACAGTATGAAGTGGGGGCACTGCAATGTGGCAAAATATAAACTGGGGCACTGTAATATGGCATAATATGATATGGGGCACTGTAATGTTGCTCAATATGAACTGGGGGCACCATATGTCATAAGGGGGTATTCAATTAGTCCCGCTTTTTCACTTAGGCAAAAAAACTGCACTTTTCTAAAAAATTTCAGGTGAACTGGGATATGCCCTATTCAATGGCATGGACGTTTTTTCACGTAGGCGAAAACAATTTGTAAATAGCTAAAAACATGGGGATCAGCAAATCCACATATTTTTGCACCTGCACCAGCAAAAATGCAGGCTATTTGCGACGATTTTGAGGCATTTTTCATAGAGATGAGAGGGTTTGGTTTTTCTCGGATTTTCTCGGGTATTTTGGGTTTTGCTTATTGGCTATCCAAAACTGTGCGGGTTCAGTTTTACTCAGAATTACTCGGGGCTCGAAACGGCATCTTATTGGATCACGGATGTCACGCGTTTTGGATAGCCAATAAGCAAAACCCGAAATACCCGAGTAAATCCGAGTTAAATCAAACCCGCTCATATCTATCCAAAACGCGTGACATCCGTGATCCAGTAAGATGCAGTTTTGAGCCCAGAGTAAATCCGAGTAAAACTGAACCCACATATCTCTAATTTTTCACCAATGCCTTTTCGCTAAGAAAAAAGTGAAGAGGCATTGACGAAAATGCCTTAAAAACGGGCGAAAGCGGCCCGCAATTGAATACACAGGGGGGTGAATTCAATAGCTTCAAAATTATCGGAGCTAACTGAATAACCCCCATAATGTGAATTGGGGGTACTGTGTTGCATAATGTGTACTGGCAGCAATGTGACATAAAGTGAACTAGTGCACTGTTATGGGGCAGAACATTAACTAAGGCACTACTATGATTCAGATAATGAACTAGGGCACTATTATGGGGCATAAAATAAACAACTACTGTGGAGAGGTGTCTCTCTAGAAGCATTTGGACAGGGGCCCCTTAAAAATGTTTTTATGGGACCCATAAATTTCTGGCTATGCCCCTGATTACCTGCATCATTTAATCCTCTATTTACATCTGCCCAGACATTCCGGGTATACCCTTACCCTTTTTTACACAGCAATACAGCAAAAAAAACCTCACATTTTATTAATGTAAGCATTACAACCATTTAGTGGTTGTGACTCATTTGTAGAGAGCATTTACTCTCAGTGTCAGTTTTGTTCCAGCTACCAGGAAGACAGGCACTGTATACAAGACAGCAGACAAGAGAAAGCCGCTGTCCATGGCAGGGTATAGATTGAGGGAACAGTCAGATTATCACAGCCCACCTCAATTTTAACCTTTCTTTGATTTTAGGGGACTCGTCTCGAGCCTCGTGTTTTGTACTTCTCTTGACAGTTTGCCTGTCTCGATATAGGATTTGTGAGCGACTTACAGTAATTCCTATGATAATGTGAACGATACTATATTTGGTGACCATGGAAAAAAGTTACATACAGTATCTCTGCAAAATACATGTCTGTGTTTAAGAAACCATGAGAAAGTACCACTGGTAATCTTCCTATTTGGTGCGCGTGGTCCTCTGATCAATAGGTAGTGTGTATAGTTGTTGGTGACCTCTGCCTCACCACAATGTGAGGAATATGGAGGCATATGTAATAAGGTCCAAGTTCGCCGGAGGTGCGGGATGCCGATCTCTCACCTTTTTTAAAGCGGCAAACATTTAGAAGGCATGGTTTTGTCTTGTAAATAGTTGCTGCTTTACAAAACCTGAGAGATCAGCCGGCATCCTCGGACCTATTACATATGCCCCATCAACTCTAACCATATGTTACCAATCAGCTCTATGGGACATAACCTCAGTTTATGGTTAGGGTATAGATTTCATATTATGAGCAGGGTGGCCAATCCCGGGATCGGGATAGGCGGGATCCCGGGATTTAGGCCAAAAATTGTATGTATATATATATATATATATATATATATATATATAGAGCCAGGTCCATACTAATAACATGCTGCACACGTTTCAGATTTTACCTAACAATTAGCAAAGAAATTACACATTGTACATATCAGAGACCCACAACTATGACAGCAGCATTCTGCCTGATGCATCGCAAATACATTTTGTAATCAGCACTGAAATAATATAAATGGGCCCTCAGTCATTTACAAAGCTCATTATCAGCAATTTTTTTCCTATTCAAGTTAAATTTGATTTAATGCAGAGTATTTCAGCTATGACCGTTCTCTTGCTCACCGCTCACATCAAACAAACCATTAGCATACAAGTATATTAGCAAAGGGCCAATTGACCTTTTCAAAAAGTCTTGTCTGATTTGAGTTCATTTTGTTAGGCAAAATAAAATAACAAGAAATCATTGAATGCATTCATATCCGGAAAATGAAAATACTACAGCATTGTTACAGTACCTCAAAGTATTTTTTCAGCTAATTTCCTAAGAACACAGAAAAAACATTCTTGAAAAACAGTGAAGCATTGAACCAGCAAATTAAAAAAAGCTAAAATTAAATTAACTGCAGCACTGTTATGCATTATGCATATTACTTTAAAAAAATTAAACCTGGCATAGCAGAATAAATCTGGACACCCCTAAGGGTTTAGAAGAAAGAGAAGTACATCAGAGACTTTTAGACACCATGGGGGAGACTTTCTAACCTAACCTATGCTTATCAATTGGACAGTTTAACTTGCATTATACTGAAATGCTCTTTTGGTACAGTAGGCCTGAGTCAGAGGTGATGCAAATGTTGCGGCTTTGTAAGAAGTGGCTGTGCAAAAATAAGCAAGTGCCGCAGGAGGCATCATGGATAGAAGGATGATCACTGCTGGGATCTCTGATCTGTTGCCTGCGTCCAAAGACGCAACATTAGATCATCATCATGTTCATCGGTTGCATCATCGAACCTCAGGTACTCAGGATGTACGGCAAAAGTACACTGTCGGGGCTAGTGAAACTGCTTCCGAGGACCCAGCCACTGGCTTGGCACACCCAGAATACAGGGCCAATTAGGTCTTGTTTTCTAGCACGCTGTCTGTCGCCACTGCGAAATGCCTGCAGCCTGACAATCAGCTGCAGCTAGCAGAGCAATGCAAACAGAGCTGAAGTACCGACCGGAGAGATGCGCACTGTGGCTCCGATGCATGCACAATCCAGAAAACAGCGGCCAATTGCAACTGAAATGGGACTAAGTAAGGGAAGGATGTAACAAGCTCTGTGACCATAGAATATTATTTTACTGTTAGCACTGTATTTACATCACGTATTCTGTAATGACAACATTTAAATGTGGACTCACCAGCTGCATTTTTATATTTTATTTTTAAATTGAACAATCTATGGCCATGATGGACAAGGGGTGGCCCTAGCATGCAGCCCTGCAAGCCTTCACCTGAGGTTCCAGCTGCTTCCTGCTTTGTTTTTGGATTTGTGTGTTGCAGATAAAGACACTTGTATAAAATTCCTGCTGTGTTTACAGACCATCGGCTAGATGCATCATCGCTCGGAAAGTGATAAAATGGAGAGTGAAAAAGCACCAGCCAATCAGCTCCTAACTGACATTTTTCAAACCCAGCCTGTGACATGGCAGTTAGGAGCTGATTGGCTGGTGCTTTTTCACTCTCCAATTTATCACTTACCAAATGATGATGCATCTAGCCCCATGTCTCTTACTTTGATTAAATGTATTGTTTTAACGTACTACTGAGCTTAAGGGTAATGGCCCTCATTCCGAGTTGTTCGCTCGCTAGCAGATTTTAGCAGCATTGCACACGCTAGGCCGCCGCCCTCTGGGAGTGTATCTTAGCATAGCAGAATAGCGAACGAAAGATTAGCAGAACTGCTAATAAATAATTCTTTGCAGTTTCTGAGTAGCTCCAGGCCTACTCACAGATTGCAATCAGCTCAGTCCGTTTAGTTCCTGGTTTGACGTCACAAACACGCCCTGCGTTCGGCCAGCCACTCCCACGTTTCTCCAAACACTCCCGCGTTTTTCCCTGAAACGCCTGCGTTATTTAGCACACTCCCGGAAAACGCTCAGTTACCACCCAGAAACGCCCCTTTCCTGTCAATCATTCACCGATCAGCAGAGCGACTGAAAAGCGCCGCAGAAACCACAGCAAGTCTGCTAAGTTTTTAGTTAAATAACTAAGTGCATGCACTCTGTGTGCCTTGCGCATGTGCAATTAGCAACAAATCGCAGCATAGCGAAAATCATCAACGAGCGAACAACTTGGAATGACCCCCATGTGCGACCGTTTTGAATTTTGGTGGGGCCCATATGCAATGACTGAAATAAATCATGTTGCCTATCACTGTTTCAGGAATTTACCTCTCAACTTTGTAATTGTGTAACCCAAGACTATGCGCAAGCAGAAGGAGCGCGCGTGCCTGACAGGGGGCGTGACTTCAGGTGCGTGGAGCCACTAACTTCTTCATGCATTGTTTGGCAGAGCAGCAAATACAGAGTGGAGCCCCAACCTACTCCCCACTGGACAGTAGCCGAAAACCAGGACTGTCCCGCTGAATTTGGGACTGTTGGGAGGTATGCTGTTTTAGGGAGACCTACAGTTTCTTTGTCTGAGCTTGAGACAGTACTTACAGTAGGTAGGACAGCAGTAGGTTAATGCAGAATGAGTATGGGAAGAGAGAAAGCTGGGAATACATTTCACACATACTGTACCTCCCAAAGGAGGACATAATAAGTGATAAAATGAAATGGAAGCAAATAATTGTGCAAAACAAGAACTATCATCAATATCGCCATGTTAAAGCATTTGTCACTTTTGAGCACAAGTTATAGATTGAAGGCAAATACCTTGGTTCTATGCAATACAGCACCTTTTGGTGCAGTTGCACTGTAGTACAACACAAAACTTTCTGATACAATGCACTAAACCAAATAGTAAAAAACAGGAGTTTTTAGATTTTACAATTCAATAAGTAAACTGAAAAGTTAATTAGTTCTCACGTCTGATTGAAAATATGAATGTATTGTAAATACAGTATGTGCTGTTTTTTTCTCTCTCTTTTGATTGAATAGCTAACTCTCGCAGCAACCTACTGTAAGCAGAAATCATGGTGATCTATGACTTCAAAGTAACTTTTACATTATTTTATTAAAATTTTTTTATTTAATTGTTTATATAAACATTTTCATAAAATAAAAAAAGTGAATTGAATGCATAAAATACTGTATTTGTAACTTTACCACCAGATCTCCTTTTTTGGTGTTGAAAGTGTTAAATATTCATGAATGCATTCTAATTTGGATTAAATGCCCTGTGTTTGGCAGCTCACATGGCTACATGCATATACTGGTAACTTCATTTATTTACCTGAACTATTAGCCAGCAGGGATTTAATCATGGATCTAGGATTGCCATGGAAACTTCAAGGATCAAGGAGACAGCTCCTCATCCTCCAGGTTACTATGTCAACCTGAGCTGTGTGTTGAACATACAAAGACACATACAAAAAAAATCAGCTAGATAACATGCACACTGATGAATGTTTTTGCTGGCTTTCTATTGGTCAGAATGGACATCTGTGACTCAATTAGCTTTTTTTTTTTTTTTTAAATCCTAGATTAGATTCTGTAAACCCACCTGTAGCACCAAGGGTGAATTAATGCCCGAGGAGACCTACAATGTGTGCAGTGTGCCCCCTCCTCTGAGCAATGCCCCAGCCCCTCCACATCTTACTTTGTGTCTGCAAGCAGATACTTACTCTTCTGCAGTGCAATCTCCCCAGTGATATTATTCAGGAAGATGGCGCATGCACACAAGAGGGTCTTTATGTTCACTGCATGGCACCATGTTCCTGAAGATGTCACTGGGAAGATGGTGCAGCGGAGGAGGAGGCAATAGTAAGTATACTCTGGGTGCAGGGCCCCACACAATGCCCCAGTGCTGGCCCCTAGAGATGCTAGCTGGGGGTGGCTCAGCAGTACCCCTGCATAAGAGCTTTTCTGGGTCCACCATACATCCGCTGCTGTTTGGACACAGAACAAAGACTATATCCCCATGATGCATCAGGGGGAGTCTCAGAAGTGGGCGCATGTATAGTCAGAGCCGGCCATAGACATAGGCAAACTAGGCAATTGCCTAGGGCAATTGATATGCCTAGGGGCATCAGCAGCTTATGCTGATTAAAATGATATGCAGCATGCCTATATTCTGTGTGTAGCATTTCATATGCAGATACAGCCACAGTCTCACACAGTATATAGGTATGCTGCATATCATTTTAATCAGCAAAAGCTGCTTGTGCATCCTAGCCATACATAAATGCAAATAAGATGCACTTTCATAAAAAAGGTGTGCCCAACGTTAGCATTGTGGCAATATTTATGAGGACACATCTGTATCCATGCAGAGGCAGAGGTCACAGTGTTAGTGGCAGTGTGAGTGCTGTGTGCATGTGAGTGGGTTGGATGTGCAGTAGTGTTCGGAATATGTGTAAGGAGCATTATGTGTGTCATGTAAAAATGCATTAATAATGTGCAACATATGTGTAAGGGGCACTATGTGTGTCATTATGTGTATAAGGGCATTAATAATGTGCGGCATATGTGTAACAGGGTACTACTGTATGTGTATCATTATGTGTATAGGGGCACTAATAATGTGCAGCAAATGTGTAGGTGGCACTATGTATGTCATTATGTGTATAAGGGCACTAATAATGTGCGGCATATGAGTAAGGGACATTATGTGTAAAAGGGCATTAATAAAGGTTGTCATAATGTGTAAGGTGCATTATGTTTATAAGGACATTAATAAGGTGTCTCATATGTGTAAGGGGCATTACTGTGTGGAATGTGTATAAATGCATTACTAATGTGTGGCATTATGTGTAAAAGGTGCTCTACTATGTGGCGTTGCGTATAGAAAGGGCACTACTCTGTCGTCTAATGTGAATAAAGAGCAATAGGGTGTGGTGTAATGTGAATAAGGAGCAATTCAGTGTGATGTAATGTGAATAAGGGGCTCTACTGTGAGGAGTAACGTTTATAAGGTAAAGTGATACTACTGTGGGATGTAATATGAATTATGGACACTATCACATGATCATATGTGAATAAAGTTGCAGTACCGTGTGGCGTAATTGGAATTAGGGTTATTGTATGGCCATGCCCCTTGCCAGCAAAAACACACCCCTTTTTGGGCTGTGCGCCAAATGTGCGAACTGTTCCTATTTAAAATATAGGGGGTACAAGGTCAGAGGCAGAACCAGCGGTGGTGCTAGGGGGCACCAGCCAAAATCTTGCCTAGGGCATCATATTGGTTAGGGCCGGCTCTGTGTATAGTCCATGTATAGTCCAGGAGCCCAGAAGATTAGGTTTGTATTGTGGAGAGCCTGGGAGTGTGCACAAGTGCAATCTGGGGGCCATGAAGAGGAGGTTATTAGCCCTCAAAAGTAAAAGAAAAAGAAAACAGGTAGCTGGACATGGTGGAGTCTCATTACAATCCAAGGAGATAGGGACAAGATGGAGTCTCATTAGCAGTGGCGGCTTTTACTTATGGGCTGCAGGACTGCAGCCCCCCCAGATAAAATCCACCAATCAGCTCACTGTTAGTGAAGCCAGATGTAGTTTGTGAGACTGCACTGGCTTCACTGTGACTGGCAGTGACTTCCTATTGGAAGTCTTACCTGCCAATCATAGACACTACAGGCAGTCCCATTGGGAGGTGTTTCCTCTATCCGGGACTGCCAGACCAGGCAGCGATTAGCAGAGAGCTGACATCCCGCAACCGATGCAGTCCACAGAAGCTGTGGTTTTGTGCATGCGCAGTACTGTCGCTGCTACAGCGCATGCTCCGGGTCCCAGCATCTGTGACCTGTACATAGTACACGTAACGGGACTCAGGCGGCAGCAGGGACAAGGCGGCAGAGACCCGGGAGCATCGCCAGTGGCAGCCCTCCTCCTCTACCAAGATAGGAGCTGCCTCTATTCATCAGAATCCGCCCCTGGCCTGCACCCATTATAAATACTCCTATGTGTAGCACATCTGCTTACCAACAAATTTCATTATGCAAGTATAAGCCTGCATGTTCATTTTAAAACAATTGGAACTGTTGCTAAATAACTGTACCGTACTCGATACATGAAGGACATATTAATAGCATACAGAACACCACTGAAGTACAGATTCTATGGGGAAGATTTTGCTATAATTTTACAGTCTTTGCCAGATGTATGGCATTGTGGACCACTGGTGGCACCTTATAAATACAATTTTATAATAACAGAATGTAATAGATGATCGTAAAATCTGATTAGTTGCTATGGGCAACACTTCTACTCTTTAGAAGATTTGTTAAATCACCACCTGTAGTATTTCACCACCATTTAATGATTTATCTTATCCATCAGTTATCTCTGCCTGACTGTCACTGAGTCTAGATATCAGTTGTTATGTGGTGACGGTGACCTGCACACCATTCAGTTCAATGAATGGATCCCTGTGAAAAGTCATCAAAAGTGATTGAAATGTGTGCTTTGTATGCAATTTGCATGCAGTTTATTTAATAAACTGGATGTTGATGCTCATCACTTGTGTCCTCTGCCAGTCATCATTATTATCAGGTTCTGTAGCTGCTATACATCCTGTACTAGTATCTAGCATAAGCAAATGGTTGCGCTGGTCTTTAAAGTATTGTATAAAACACACTTTCAAATTAAGAATTTGAATGTTATTATTACAGCTTTTTCATATCATAATTTGTTAATTCTACCCTTGCAACTTTGTTCCACACTGTCTCAAGACAAATACAATGAAGCCTGGGTTCAAGCAAATTAGATGTGCGCTTTCAAGTTTCCATTTTTATGTCAAGTTTCTCTCATTGGGTGATTATGAATTAATTTAAAATGCTTTATTGTGTCCTCTGTTTTGTTCCAAATAATTAAGTATGGGCTTAATCTGCGTAGAAAGCTTGAGCAGCAAGCCAGAATATTCAGCTAGTTTGTATTTATGATGTTGCTAATCTTAGTTGTTTGCACATTTTTCTACGGTTAAAATGCAATACATTTATGGGTAAAAAAGCCAGAGCCTTCCTCGCTTCTTTTGGTCTTTGTGTTCTTCCTCGTCATGAACAAAAACCAGCATAATCTGAAATTATTAACAATGCAAATTGAAAATGAAAACAGCCAAGCATGCAAGCCCTAATTTAAAACTTTCCTATCCTATAAAGACAGGAGTTTCTTTGGAATTCGTTGGAGTTTTTCCCCCCTTTTTATTCAAGAAAGGAGATTATATTTTTATATTTATAATATGGGTCAGGCCTATGGTCTGGCCCAATTTACCTTAGCTGTAGAGATTGAAGATTGGCCCCATCAGTTAATGCATTAGTTCTCAAATTTGGTGCCGTGGGGCACTTGCAGGGGTGCCACGAGTTTGTGGTTCAAGACCAAATCAAATTATTTGTGGTCAGTATATAGTAATAGGTATAGCCAGTGCTGGTGCCTGGCAATCATACAATATGTGGACAAACAAGCATAATCCTGTCCACCACCACTGAGACTCTGAATCCATATACAATATGAAGTGCTACGATGCAGAGACTGAAGCTGTTATCGAGGTCAAGGTCCGTTGAGCTTTGTATACAGACTCAGTCGCACACAGATATACAAGTGTCACATATCAAATTAATCAGCATGGTCTCCTGGTGCATTTTAATCACATTGCGTTCCAACTAAGGGGGTCATTCAGATCTGATGGCTGCTGTGCGTTTCCGCACAGCGAGCGATCAGGTCATAACAGCACATGCGTATGCACCACAATGCGCACATGTGTCGGACAACACCAACGGGGATCGCCGGTCAACGATGGGATGGTGCAAAAAATCCATTTGCACGGGCTCTCGCAAGGTGATTGACAGGAGAAAGCTGTTTGTGGGTGGTAACTGACCGTTTGCTGGGAGTGTTCAGGTAAACGCAGGCATTCCCAAGCGTTTTCAGTGAGTGTGTCTGACGTCAGCTCCGGCCCCGATCAGACTGATTCGATCGCACTGGAAGAGTAAGTCCTGGGCTGCGCAGAGACTGCGCACAGAGAATTTTAGCAGCCCAGCGTACACATAGCATCGCACACTTGCACTGCAAAAATACACTCCCCCTGTAGGCAGCGACTATCTGAACGCAGGACTGCAAAAAAACGCAGCCCAGTGATCAGATATGAATTACCTCCTTAGGCACATTTTCACCAATAAAAGATGGCTGATGCTAGCAGAGTTATACAGGACCTGGCTGCTCACTCGCACGAGACATATCACGCTGCATGGCACATTGAAGGTTGATGAACAGTAGTATGAGGACACATCTGTATTGCAATCAACAGTTGTTTTGTAACTCAAAGGGGAATTGGGCATATTGATTTGTGGCATGGTTTCAGTAAAATAAGGTAGTCACTGAGTAAATTGGTTACAAAATGGCAGTTTTCGGCAAAGCTCTATTATGATTTCATTCCCTGGAGTGCTGAGAGGTAGATCCAGACTTTATGTAACTTATCAAAGAACTCCCAGTCTGTATGTAGTAATTGTGTATACTGTATCAGAACCAGAGGTAAATTTAGCTAGTAGAAATGGTCCTCTTATGGTCAATTTGCTGTCAGCCTTATTATATTATCTACAATATTTGTGAACATCTGTGACATTCACAGAAGCAATGTCAGATTTTCAGACTTAATTTTAGGATTTCCATATAAAACAAATTGTGGATTAAATTAAACATTTTTACAACTGCAGTTTTTCCAAAACAAGGCCAACTTGGATACACCAGCTTCAAATGAAATAATCAGATAATAATCAAATGTTCCGAAGGAATTTTGCTGCCTCTATCAAAGAGTCATTACCCCACCTTTAAAAAGCCTACCCTATTAAAACGCAACCAAATCAACAAGACTGCAATGATAAAGGTAAAATAGTCCTGAAAATGTAAAATGAAGAACATATCAGAGATCTCACCTGCATTAGGCAAACTAATGTTGCAGACTGTAGTCCTTGCTATTTTCAATGATCAGTACAGCCTGGACCATGCTCTGAAAATCTCAACTTTTTGAAGCTTGGCCCCAATTGCTAACACCATCTGAATATGGCGTTAGCCACTTCTGGTACGCTGTACCGCTGGGCCGTCCACCATACTGCATCCCGTTGGCTTCATTCTGTGTGAGGGGAGGAGAGCGCAGCGCCACTCCTGCTCCGCAATTCTCTCTGATGCCCGGTCTCACTCTCCATCGGCGGCGACGGCGGAGTCAATCTGAATAAGACACCGGTTTGCTAGCCAATCAGAGCTTGCGGACCGGCAGCCGTGGCTCCTGATTGGCTGCCGGTCCGTGAGCTATGATTGGCTATCGAACCGGCACCTCATTTCAGATTGCCCCCCCCCCCCCCCGCTGCCGCCGCCGCTGTAGAGTGACACCGGGCATCAAAGAGAACTGTGGAGCAGGAGAGGCGCTGCGCTGCGCTCTACTCCCCTCACATAGAAGAAACAGAGCCAGCGGTAAGGGGGGGGGGGCAATGAGCGCACAGTGGGGCAATGTATACCAGGCACTGTGGGGGCATTGTATATCTGGCACAGTGGGATATTGTATATCTGGCACTGTGGGGGCAATGTATATCTGGCACAGGGGGGCATTGTATATATGGCACAGGGGGGCATTGTATATCTGGCACAGGGGGGCAATGTATATCTGGCACAGTGGGGGCAATGTATATCTGGCACAGTGGGGGCAATGTATACCTGGCACAGTGGGGGCAATGTATACCTGGCACTCTGGAGACATTGTATATCTGGCACAGGGGGGCATTGTATATCTGGCACTGTGGGGGCATTGTATATCTGGCACAGGGGGGCATTGTATATCTGGCACAGGGGGTAAATGTATATCTGGCACTGTGGGGGCATTGTATATCTGGCACTGTGGGGGCAATGTATATCTGGCACTGTGGGGGCATTTTATATCTGACACTGTGGTGGCATTGTATATATGGCACAGGGGGGCAATGTATATCTGGCACTGTGGGGGCAATGTATATCTGGCACTGTAGGGGCATTGTAAATCTGGCACTGTGGGGGCAATGTATATCTGGCACTGTGGGGGCATTGTATATCTGGCACAGGGGGGCATTGTATATCTGGCACTGTGGGGCATTGTATATCTGGCACAGGGGGCATTGTATATCTGGCACAGTGGGGCATTGTATATCTGGCACAGGGGGGCAATGTATATCTGGCACAGGGGGGCATTGTATATCTGGCACTGTGGGGGCATTGTATATCTGGCACTGTGGGGGCATTGTATATCTGGCAGGGGCAATGTATATCTGGCACAGGGAGCAATGTATATCTGGCACTGTGGGGGCATTGTATATCTGGCACTGCGGGAGCATTGTATATCTGACACTGTGGGGGCATTGTATATCTGGCACTGTGGGGGCATTGTATATCTGGCACTGTGGGGCATTGTATATATGGCACAGGGGCCATTGTATATCTGGCACAGGGGGGCAATGTATATCTGGCACAGGGGGGCAATGTATAACTGGCACTGTGGGGGCATTGTATATCGGACACTGTGGGGGCATTCTATATCTGGCACAGGGGGGTCAATGTTTATCTGGCACTGTGGGGGCAATGTATATCTGGCACTGTGGGGCATTGTAAATCTGACACTGTGGGGGCAATGTATATCTGGCACTGTGGGGGCATTGTATATCTGGCACAGGGGGGCATTGTATATCTGGCACTGTGGGGCATTGTATATCTGGCACAGGGGGCATTGTAAATCTGGTACTGTGGGGCATTGTATATATGGCACAGGGGGGCAATGTATATCTGGCACTGTGGGGGCATTGGATATCTGGCACTGTGGGGGCATTGTATATCTGGCAGGGGCAATGTATATCTGGCACAGGGGGGCAATGTATATCTGGCACTGTGGGGGCATTGTATATCTAGCACTGCGGGGGCATTGTATATCTGACACTGTGGGGGCATTGCATATCTGGCACTGTGGGGGCATTGTATATCTGGCACAGTGGGGCATTGTATATCTGGCACTGTGGGGCATTGTATATATGGCAAAGGGGGGCATTGTATATCTGGCACAGGGGGGCAATGTATATCTGGCACTGTGGGAGCATTGCATATCTGGAAATGTGGGGGCATTGTATATCTGGTACAGGGGCAATGTATATCTGGCACAGGGGGGGGCAATGTATATCTGGCACTGTGGGGGCATTGTATATCTGGCACAGGGGGACAATGTATATCTGGCACTGTGGGGGCAATGTATATCTGGCACTGTGGGGGCATTGTATATCTGGCACTGTGGAGGCAATGTATATCTGGCACTGTGGGGGCATTGTATATCTGGCACAGGGGGGCATTGTATATCTGGCACTGTGGGGCAATGTATATCTGGCACAGGGGGGCATTGTATATCTGGCACTGTGGGGCATTGCATATATGGCACAGGGGGGGATTGTATATCTGGCACAGGGGGGTATTGTATATCTGGCTCAGGGGGGTAATTTATATCTGGCACTGTGGGGGCATTGTATATCTGGCACTGTGAGGGCATTGTATATCTATAACTGTGGGGACAAAGTATATTTGGCACAGGGGGGCAATGTATATCTGGCACTGTGGGGGCAAAGTATATCTGGCACTGTTGGGGCAATGTGTATCTGGCACTGTGGGGGCATTGTATATCTGACACTGTGGGGGTATTGTATATCTGGCACAGTAGGGCAATGTGTATCTGGCACAGTGGGGGCATTTGTGTATCTGGCACAGTGGGGGCATTTGTGTATCTGGCACAGTGGGAGCATTTGTGTATCTGGCACAGTGGGGGCATTTGTGTATCTGGCACAGTGGGGGCAATGTATATCTGGCACAGTGGGGTAATGTGTATCTGGCACTATTGGGGTCATATGTGTATCACGCCCCCCCATATGTGTATCACACCCCCATTTTCATTGGCCACACCCCATGTGGCATTTGACCACGCCCATTTTTTTGGCACGCGCACACAGTAGCTGTAAGACATTTTTTCTACTTGCACCACTGGGTTACACACGTAGAGATGTGTGCTCTCCCCGCTCAGCACTCAGCACAATGTGTGCTGAGTGGAGGGGGGGGGGGGGGCACACAGTGGTGAAGTGAGTGACCTCACTAGAATGTGCCTGCCTGCCGGCCAGGCACAATCTAGAAACGTTGATAGCGATGCACGGGGCCGTGCATCACTATCGCTATGGGCATACACACAGAGAGATCCATGCTTAATTTCTAAGCAATCTAGTCAGATTGCTTAGAAATTAAGCACGGATCTCTCCGTGTGTACTCCCCTTAAAGGGGGGTACTCACGGGAGAGATGTGTGCTGAGCGATCTTAACACAAACCGCTCAGCACACATCTCTCTCCCCGCTCAGCACAGCGCGATGTGCTGAGCGAGGGGGAAAGCAGACGGAGGGCCGCTCACTTCACACAACGGTGAAGTAAGCGACCCGCTAGATTGAGCCTGCATGCAGGCTCAATCTAGCACCGGCGATAGCGATGCGCGGGGCCGCGCATCGCTATCGCTGGGGGGCATACACACGACAGATCCGTGCTTAAAATCTAAGCAATCTAGCAAGATTGCTTAGATTTTAAGGCCCTCATTCCGAGTTGTTCGCTCGCAAGTTGCTTTTAGCAGCTTTGCACACGCTAAGCCGCCGCCTACTGGGAGTGAATCTTAGCATAGTAAAATTGCGAACGAAAGATTAGCAGAATTGCGAACAGACACTTCTTAGCAGTTTCTGAGTAGCTCCACACTTACTCGGCAACTGCGATCAGTTCAGTCAGTTTCGTTCCTGGTTTGACGTCACAAACACTCCCAGCGTTCGCCCAGACACTCCCCCGTTTCTTCAGACACTCCCGCGTTTTTCCCAGAAACGGCAGCGTTTTTTCACACACACCCATAAAACGGCCAGTTTCCGCCCAGAAACACCCACTTCCTGTCAATCACATTACGATCACCAGAACGAAGAAAAAACCTCGTAATGCCGTGAGTAAAATTCCTAACTGCATAGCAAATTTACTTGGCGCAGTCGCAGTGCGAACATTGCGCATGCGCAATTAGCGGAAAATCGCTGCGATGCGAAGAAAATTACCGAGCGAACAACTCGGAATGACCACCTAAGCACGGATCTCTCCGTGTGTACCCCCCTTAAGTCTGGAGAAGAGATAAAGAAGTGATTAGTGGAAGGTGATAATGCACCAGCCTATAAGCTCCTGTCATTTTTCAAACCCGTAATGATTGGCTGGTGCGTTATCACCTTCCACTCTTCACTTCTTTATCACTTCTCCAGGCTTAATACATCTTCCCCATTGTCCCTAAAAGGAGAGAATAAATGGAGATGGATGTCCTGATTCCTTCCCGAAGGCTCCATGCTCTTTCCCTCCCAGGAAACACATAAGGATGGACAGGGAGGGATGGAAAATGCTGAGCATGGGGATCGACAATCATGAACTTGCACTGATAATATTCACTGATACAAGATTGGCACCAGAACATTAACAGACGATCTCTGTAAAAAGAAAGCATAATTACTTTTGGATATCGATATGCCGCTGTCAGCACTGATAAATATACTCCCAAGGAAAGACAAATTGAAAATATTACAAACTCAAGGGAAGAAACCGAGCACAAAAGTCACGAGCGGGGGGATACCACAAAATCTGACTAAATGACATTGGGGGTCATTCTGAGTTGATCGCTCGCTGGCTAGTTTTAGCAGCCGTGCAAATGCCATGCCGCCGCCCACTGGGAAGTGTATTTTAGCTTAGCAGAAGTGCGAACGCTTGTGCAGCCGAGCTCTGCAAAAACTGTTTGTGCAGTTTCAGAGCAGCTCTGAACCTACTCAGCGCTTGCGATCACTTCAGGCTATTCGTGTCCAGTTTTGATGTCATAAAGCCGCCCAGCGAACACCCAGCCACGCCTGCGTTTTTTCTGACACGCCTGCGTTTTTGCAAACACTCCCTGATAACGGTCAGTTGACACCCAGAAACGCCCCCTTCCTGTCAATCTTCTTGCGGGCGTCAGTGTGACTGAAAACTTCGCAACAACCTGTGCACAACCACAATGGACTTTGTACCTGTGGCCCATACGCATGCGCAGAAATTCCAATTTTTCACCTGATCACTGGGCTGCGAAAATCGGCAGCGAGCGATCAACTCGGAATGACCCTCATTGTGCAAGTAGAAAAGTGCAACCAATTAGATATTAACTTAAAATAGTTTTCCTGTCATTATAACAGTAATCCGTTCCCACTGAGGAGCACTGGTGCTGGTTAACAATTTAGGTTGTCCATATAGCCCATTTATGTATTTTTATGAAACACTTTTTTTTTACATCAAGAGGAAACCACAAATTGCAGGTTAGCAAGATCTAGGACTATATATGATGTAGATTTGCCAGCCAAGGTGTCATATATTGCCCTCAGGGCGCCCCCCCCAGCGCCCTGCACCCATCAGTGACCGGAGTGTGAGGTGTACATGAGGAGCTGCAGTGCTGTGCGCTACCTTGGTGAAGACCGAAGTCTTCTGCCGCCGATTTTCCGGACTCTTCATGCTTCTGGCTCTGTAAGGGGGACGGCGGCGCGGCTTCGGGAACGTACACCAAGGTCGGGTCCTGCGGTCGATCCCTCTGGAGCTAATGGTGTCCAGTAGCCTAAGAAGCCCAAACTACCACCTGTTAGGTAGGTTCGCTTCTTCTCCCCTTAGTCCCTCGCTGCAGTGAGTCTGTTGCCAACAGATCTCACTGTAAAATAAAAAACCTAAATATACTTTCTTTCTAGGAGCTCAGGAGAGCCCCTAGTGTGCATCCAGCTCAGCCGGGCACAAGAATCTAACTGAGGTCTGGAGGAGGGTCTTAGTGGGAGGAGCCAGTGCACACCAGGTAGTCCTAAAGCTTTCTTTAGTTGTGCCCAGTCTCCTGCGGAGCCGCTAATCCCCATGGTCCTTACGGAGTCCCAGCATCCACTTAGGACGTCAGAGAAAATAAGATTTTACTCACCGGTAAATCTATTTCTCGTAGTCCGTAGTGGATGCTGGGCGCCCATCTTAAGTGCGGATTGTCTGCAATACTTGTTTATAGTTATTGCCTAACTAAAGGGTTATTGTTGAGCCATCTGTTGAGAGGCTCAGTTATATTTCATACTGTTAACTGGGTATAGTATCACGAGTTATACGGTGTGATTGGTGTGGCGGGTATGAGTCTTACCCGGGATTCAAAATCCTTCCTTATTGTGTCAGCTCTTCCGGGCACAGTATCCTAACTGAGGTCTGGAGGAGGGTCTTAGTGGGAGGAGCCAGTGCACACCAGGTAGTCCTAAAGCTTTCTTTAGTTGTGCCCAGTCTCCTGCTAATCCCCATGGTCCTTACGGAGTCCCAGCATCCACTACGGACTACGAGAAATAGATTTACCGGTGAGTAAAATCTTATTTTTCCTAAGAAGCCGCCAAACTTAAACTAGCTGCTAAATAGTTTGGAAATGCTGTTAAGTAAATTGCCCCATTGATCATCAGTGAATAGTGAAGCTGGCTATTATTACCATTATTTAGTGTGAAATGTTCTACCAAGTATACCAGCATTTGTCTGTCACGAGTACCTGCAGCACTGCAATCCTAGAGATTTATGGCTACAAACACCAGTGACTTACTAGCATATATAAGCCTGTCTGCGTCTGTGCTCTGTGAACAGAGCACTAATGACTGTTGTAATGGAAGGTAAATGGAATGTCTCTTTAGTAAACAGATGATGTGCTGTAAATGCTTTTTGTTTTTATGTAGCCATTTATGGTTGGCCAATAAGTATGTATACTCTTTGTTTTATAGGATCAATGATCCCTATTACAATCTTGATTACCATTTCCTCTTTCTTCTCTCTTAGCACAGCACTTTGCAAATAATAATTGGTGATTAGCAAAGTGTCTGTGAGTAGTAACCCAAAAAGTAGAGGTAGAGATGGGTAGAAAATATGTATAAATACAGGCATGCTCTTTAGCTGGGCCATTAAAATTGAGTGCAAAAAGTAGTACAGTACATCCCTGATACTGTATATACTCTCTCTCTCTAGTTTCCCATTAGCCAGTACTCTGTGTGAGAAATATAGGCCCTCATTCCGAGTTGTTCGCTCGCAAGGCGATTTCAGCAGAGTTACACACGCTAAGCCGCCGCCTACTGGGAGTGAATCTAATCTTCTTAAATGTGCGACCGATGTATGCGCAATATTGCGATCAAAAACGAGTTAGCAGTTTTAGAGTAACTCCAGACTTACTCTGCCTGTGCGATCAATTCAGTGCTTTTCGGTCCCGGCTGACGTCATAAACACACCCAGCGTTCGCCCAAGCACTCCCACCGTTTCCCCAGACACGCCTGCGTTTTTTCCGGAAACGGTAGCGTTTCCAGCCACACGCCCCTAAAACGCCGTGCTTCCGCCCAGTAACACCCATTTCCTGTCAATCACAATGCGATCGCCGGAGCGATGAAAAAGCCGTGAGTAAAAATACTTTCTTCTTAGTAAAGTTACTTGGCGCATGCGCAGTGCGAACATTACGCATGCGCACTAAGATAATTCTCACTGCGATGCGATGAAAAATACCGAGCGAACAACTCGGAATGAGGGCCCTAGGTCAATAACATGCAGACTATATAGCAAAACAGTGACAAATTCATCCAAGCAAATGATGTACACTGATTTATCCAAAGAACAATGCAGATAACCTTCAACGACCACTGCAAACCATTTTGTGTTTACCCTCAGTCCCAAATGCCTTTGAAAAAAAAATCCCTCTTCCATAACTTTCTGAGGTAAAAATGTTATTTGAAGTCCACTGAGACTAATGCAATTAAAGTACATAAGTGCGGGAAGATTTAATAGCTGATAATATGAGGATAAAAGCAAATTCAATTTATTGTAGGTTCCCAGTTGATCAGAAGAAATATCAGTGTATTTTTTATCTTTAAAAGGAATTTTGCCTAATGTTATTATGGTTCCTGAAGTTTTAGAATGATATAAAAATAAATTGATTGTCATGTACTGTATATGGTGTATACGTATTATGCATTTGTGATGCAATAGCTACTTTTGAAGCATTGATTTACCATAGCTTTTACGGAAAGATAAAAGTCACTTTAACTCTAAAAAATTAAATGAATCGCGCAATTTGTAGGAAGTTATAAAATAAAAAACACCCAGTTTCCAGTACATTGTAATAAACTTGGGAGACTATAACTATGCCTGAATAAAATAATTAATTACTATACTCAATACACTTAAGTACTTTAAATCATGACAACTATAGCATCACTGTATATAAACAATTAGATGTTTGCAGTGGGAAAGGGACAGTGAACATGTGACTGGTTGGTACAGTAGGTATGGGTTACAGGACATATTCCTGTGTACCAGTATTAATAAATGTTTTTCTCGTGTTCTACAACTCTCAACTTCAGAGTTGATGAGTCTTGCCTGAAGAGGCTCCAGAGACAGAATGGGGTCACTTACTGTAGTTTATGTGTACAAAGATGCCCTCATTGTGAATAAACACAGAATAAGACTGTTTAATGGCTGGACTTTAGTAGTGGTCAGTGGATGTTACCAGTTTGGCCCATCTACTGGATGTGGCACAGCATAAGAAAAAAAATTACAGAAGTGTGAATGTAATATTTACATCCCCTAAGCGTAAACTAAGTAAAGGGTCTATTTATCAAAATGGTTAAAGGATTGTGGCAATTAAGCAAAGCCTGGTGATTGGTGATATCTCCTGCATTAGGGAAACTAGTGCCGCAGACCATAGTCCCAGTTATTATCAATGAGTTCTGCAGTCTGGCCCAATGTAACTATCTCTGAAAAGCTGAACATTTCAGAGCTTATCTCCATTAGCTAATGCCACATTCAGATGGTGTTATCTGCTATTAGCTTATGGAGGGATGTTCACATGTAAAAGGATCTTACCATTCCTCCTCAGGAGTAACCATGCTCCTCCTCTCCTAATGAGTAATAAAATTAACAATGGGGTGTATGTAGGTCATTCATACACATTATTTTGTATCTTTTAAATCAAGTAAACAAAATTGTGGTTCAGCTACTGTATAACCAAAAATAAAGCAATTCTGAAATACGCAGTATCCAATGGCAACAAAAACAAGTAAGGTGCACAGTGGTTTGCACTGATACTGCTACCCCATGTCGCTGGGGTCATCGTCATTATGTCAACATGCATCAGGTCGACATTAGAATGTTGACATGGCTGAAATGTCAGCATGTGTAGACAGTGACCATGTTGACATTTATCATGTTTACACAGCTACCATGTCGACTTAACAGCCCTAAAGGTCCAGTGGTTACTTACCGGGTCTTGACAGCTGCAGCTGCTCCTGTACAGCTTGTGGGTCAGAAGGGTCCTGTGACCATCACTTCCAGTGTCTGATACCCCTAACCCAAGGGTGTTGTGAGGGTGGCTCCAATGGAGCGTGAGCTCTGGGCACCAAAATAGTTAGAGGGCGCACTGTTGCCCACTACCCCACATTTCCACAGGCCACTGTACTGGCAGCCACAGAGCAGAAGGGGAAGAAGCACAGGGGGTGCACACTGACTAGGAGACCAGGTAGGGAACGGGGCAGGCCAGAGGCGACAGCAGGAGACACTGACAGCAGGCACATGCAAGAGCTCTGCCCACCCTCTTTATAGTGCTGTGAGGCAGTAATGTTAACCATTACACTGTCCGTACTGCCATGCCCCTAAATTGTTGTTGCAAGCCTTCGGCACGCACTGACCCTATTTTAAACATAGGGGGAACCCAAAGGAAACTTTCGCCCTGAGCTCCACATGGTCTAGAACCGACACTGTCACCAATTTAGGATTTTTAAATATTGTTTCTTTTCAAATGTAACATGCCACCACATGTTGGCTAGGCCCCAAATTCAGAACAGGGGAGGGGGGTGCCAAAACATATCCTTGCTTCGGGCACCATGGCGCCTATCTACACCTCTGCCCTAACCCTCCCACTGGTGTGTAACCATAGCCCCCTTACCCCATCTGCTACAGCCTAACCCTAACCATCTGCATTTTCAGAATGTTGACATTATGTAGGTGACATTTCAGATGTCAATACTGTGAACATGTCGACATTCTGGGGATGCCATCATGGTGATTGTCGACACCTTCAACCATGTCTACATTCTAGTGTTAACATCCTGGTGAATGTCAACGTGATAACTGTTGAACATGTGGTAGAATCCCATCTGTGCTATTCTGACCAGAGTATGCAGAGTTTATGGGGTATATTTACTGTGCTAAAGCTTCTAAAAATGAAAATTGCAGATTCTGTCTATCATTTTTTAGGATGCAATAGAGAAATGATAGAAAGAATCTGATTGGTTGCTATGGGCAACATCACCACTTTTCATTTTTGGTAAATTCCTATATGTTCTCCACATATTTGTGCGAGTTGTACCCCAGGTGCCTGTTCAGTGTTCGACTGGGGCATGAAGGGCCCACCAGGGGAATGTAGTGGGAGGCGCCATGTTTAAGGGTGTGGCCAGCCTCCAGAGGCCACACCCCCTCTGAATAAAGCATGACACCATTCTGTGCTGTGGTGACATATTGGTTGGAAAAGAATAGTTTTAAGTTTGCATGGAACATTTAAGGCTACATTGCACCTGGAGAAACATACAGAGTGGCACTGCCAAATGCAGACTAAGGCGAATATGCCCTGAACAGAGTAGAAAATGTAGCTCATCCAATTTGTTTCTTTAAATGTATGTTGATAATAAATATATTTAAGTGATTATTAACGCTTCCTATTAATTCCCATTTTTTGCTTTTTACTTTGGTTTTCTTTATTGGCTGCATACAGTAGGTCTTTACACATACCAAGTGTGATAAAACCCAGGTGTTTTCCAGTAAGCAAGCAAACATGTACAACTGGATCATTCAGTTCAAATGACCTGTCCCATTCTGACAGCTGTAAATGTTCTACACAGCTGTAAAAGTGATGTACAACTGTCACATTGCCTCACTAGGGATGTCTCATTCTCTGCAGGGACTGTAAAAGTAGAACACAGTTTGTGCCTATAGCAGACACCTGCTAGAAAAGTTCTCAAAAGAAACTTTGAAAAATACACAGTACTTGCAGAGTTTTCATTCTCAGATGTAGTAAATTAAATCAATTGAATAAATGTATATGGAAATATATCAACCAATTTACAGACACACAGCTAGAGACAGACAGACAAATAGCCTGAACCTAATGGTAGAATATAAGCATCTGCTTACTCAATAGTGCAATTTTTTTTACATTTGTAATTTTTCCACTTTTAAGCTTTTGATTTATGCTAAGGCACTGCACACAGAGAATTGGCATAATCAAGATACATAGCTTTTGAAAATCCCATTTGTGGCTGTAACATGAGAGGTCTCACAGTGTTCTGTGTGCTGGTATCAGTCAGGTGCTTATTGAATGTACAACATGGATAATTGCACTCATTTTACATTCAATACTTACTGCCTAAGATTTACAAAATTCAGCAAGCTAGGATGACCTCCAGTTTTTGGCTCATTATCTGTTATCAGCATGTTTAATATCCTCCATTATTACACCTTCAGCATGGCCACGTTGTTATGTATTTATGATACACACACAAGAGATGTAAACATATGTATAAACCACTATTAAATCCGCCTAAACTGTGAAGACTTATGCCACGTCTTAAATAATATAAGTGCAAAAGAAACAAAATATAGCAGCGCTAGAATAGGCAAAGTTATACAGTAAAAATAAATGAATTAATAGTGATCAGCTTGAATAAATGTTCTAAATTATAATTCAACTGCAATACACAATCTATTAAAAAATACAATAAAATATGTATAAGTATGACTGTGCTAGTACCAGATAAAATTACATACAGAATGATAAAAAACAAACAAAAAACACATAAAACACACTAGGGACCATTGGAATAGCGAAACAATATATCTAATTCACTTACAAAAATAATAATATCACATGTTGCAACAATTAAGCCAGTAACTTGGCTTGAAAGTATCTGTATGTAGAGGCTATGGCCTCCACCTTAAACAAGGAACACTAACTGTGCTGTAAACTGCAAATATAAGAAGACAACTGCCAGTATGCTTCATAGAGAAACTTGATGAACTTAATCGACTGGTAAAACAAATCCCATGTATAAACAAGTGCGATCTGATGTCATCACTAGGATTTAAGCCTACAGCCAAGCATATTACACAGACATAGAACTCCTTGGTGATGTCATATACTAAGCATATCATTCACAGTACCAAATTGGACGATGTACCCTTGCTCAGTAAGATTAAGGGTCACTTTATGCAAGTGGTGTTGGGGGCAGCTTAGCGCTGCTGAAGCACTAACTACACTCTTTGTGAAGTGGCAGGCCATCAATGTGGCATGACTGGCAACCTATTCTGCATGCCACCACACTACTACTCTCGCTCATTTATATAGTAAATATTAAATAATGATGTGTGTAAATTGGGGCTGAGTAATAACCTAGAGGCAGGAGTCTCTAAGAAAGGTCTCCATGGTGTAACATAGACCTGGGGGGAAGCAGATAGACTATAATAAAACTACACTGTCCTATTATATGCCACCTCTAGGCTACTCCTTATACACAAAACTGAGTTTCTTGTAGTATTTACAGATATTTCTGCAGAGTCAACTGATGCACTTAATTCATATTAACATCACGTATAACTGATTGAAACCAATTGCTCATAAGTAGCAATCCTTTTTGGTCATATTGAAGGAAGCCCTTGTTCCTCAGCTTACTCTGTTCAAATCAAATATGTAAACAAACAACCAGCTTAATAGAACCCCTTATTTGTCAATCTTGATTTAATGTAGTCTAAGCATTATAAAGCAAGACAATCTATATCTCCTTCTTTTCGAAGTACACATTGTCACTGAGCTCTGTTTGGTTGAAGCATTATTGTAGTAGCTCCAGAACTCACTCCGATGGTATTTTTTTCATGTGACCATCCAGAAGATGGTAGGCTGCAGTATCCCAGAGACAGCCACTAGTGCTGGGCACTACAGTTGTAAAACTCCAAGGATCTGTAACACATTTTGTCTGATTGGAGCTACAGGGGTTGATGTATCAAGCAGTGAAAAAAGTGAAGAAGTGGGCCAGTGGAGAAATTGCCAATAGTAGCCAATCAGAATCTACCTATTACTTTATAGAATGTACTTGATAAATGCTGATAGGTTGCTATGGGCAACCAATCAGAGGTGATAGAGGCTAAGACAGTAGAGCAATTTAAACATGCATGGGATAGACATAAGAATATCCTTACAAAGAAATAAGGATCAAATAAGGTTTGAGATAAAAAAATATATGGTAAAACAAAGGGGCAGATTAGATGGGCCAAGTGGTTCTTATCTGCCGTCAAAGTCTATGTTTCTATCTCCACAGGTCCACTTCTCCACTCTTTTCACTGCTTGATACATCAACTCATTAGTCAGTTTGGCTATTTTATTTTACTGCCTAAACTGATATGATGTGGCCAGTATCAACATAATAATTGTGATTTGAGTTCAGGCAAATGCACCTATGCCTTTTCCTGCAATTTAATTATATTTAATTACTTTCTATACCAAACAATTTATCATTGTGACTGCCTTTGTGACAATAAAATCATTTTTATAACGACATATTTATCACAAATATATGACTGGACAGGAGTTGTAACCAGTGGCGTATATATAATGGTTGTATGCAGGATAGACTCCACCAGATACTGAGCGGCTGTGGTATAATAGATCAACAATGTCTACGTAGAAAGTAAATAGGTTGACAAGATATTGTTGACATGCATTAGGTTGACAGGTACAAAAGGTTGACAGATGAAATGTTGACAGTGGTTAAGATACAACATGTCGACAGGATGAAATGGTCAACATGATAATGGTTGACAGAAAAATGGTTGACATTTTTGTGTTTTTTTAGGCCAAATCTTGTATATTCCATGTCATGTGACCACTATCAGGACAAACATGCACCCTCATGGCCTCGCTTCGCTCGCCACGCTTCAGGCACGTTGGCTCACTTCACTCACCACAGGTTATTAATCCCAACACATGTCCACATGAATAGTATATAAAGCAAATGTTGGGGAAAATGTAAAAAACCAAAGTAACATGTGTTGACCATTTGTGTGTTGACCATTGTACTGTCCACCTTTTGAATTTGATGACCCTTTGTATACAGGGGAGGGATTTTTTTTACCTGTCAGTCTAATGCATGTCCATATGGAGACGACCTAATGACTTTCGACCAATATATTGTTGATCTATCATCAGGATATCATACCTAGCAGGAGCCCCGCCCTTTCTTGCTGCTTGCTGGTATATTTTGGCAATATATTACAAAATGCAGAACCAGCACAGGAGAAACAAAGCATGGAGGGGAGGATTCTCTACAGATATGGCGGAACGGGAATTGCTGCACACAGTGACAGTTATTTATCTTACGACTTAACTGACCAAGTCTCTGTAATCAGCTTAGTTTGTGGCTTTCAGTTTTAATTTGTTTTAAAAGAAAAGTTTAAAATGTATTTTAAAAAGTTTAAATTTTGACTGTTGGGTTATTGCCAGCAAAAACAATACTATCATGACAGTAATCCCTTGTGAAAAGCAACAGAGCACAATCGCTATTTGTACTTTTATAAATATGCGCCAAAGCCATAGAGTATAGTCTAAGAATTTAGATGTTTGTATACACATTAATATAAACCTACAGTATATAAAATAATTGAATCATCATCATAAATGTTTGAACTTGTACAAACTGCAGTGGGCAGTCTACAGTATCTATACCATCCAGTTAAGAATAATAGTCGATTGTACAGGCTTAAGGGCCAATGAAGAGTTGAACGTAAACTGGCTTTGTGGACGTACTGTATCTTGTATGTTTTCACACTACGCACATTCTGTAGCCAATCATGGTGGTCATTCCGAGTTGATCGCTCGCTAGCAGTTTTTAGCAGCCGTGCAAATGCTATGCAGCCGCCCACTGGGAGTGTATTTTAGCTTAGCAGAAGTGCGAACGGTTGCATCGCAGAGCGCATGCAAAAATTTTTTGTGTAGTTTCAGAGTAGCTCAAAACTTACTCAGCGCTTGCGATCACTTCAGACTATTCATTTCCGGATTTGATGTCACACACCCGCCCAGCGTTTGCCCAACCATGCCTGCATTTTTTCTGGCACGCCTGTGTTTCCCAAACACTCCCTGAAAATGGTCAGTTGGCACCCAGAAACGCCCACTTCATGTCAATCACTCTGCGGCAACCAGTGCGACTGAAATTTATCGCGAGACCCTGTGCAAAACTACATCATTCGTTGTGGCCATACGTTGTACGTGCACATTGTGCCGCATACGCATGTGCAGAACTGCCATTTTTTAGCCTGGTCGCTGCGCTGCGAACAAATGCAGCTAGCGATCAACTCGGAATGACCCCCTATATGCAAGTACAGGCAATGCACAGAGTAGTATGGAACTCAACTGCATCTCATTTGATCTGAAGGGGTGTTACTGGGTGGTAATGGTGCATTTGCACATAGGCTGGCAGAATGTGGGCCATGCAGACTTGCACATGCCTGTAATTATGCAAATTTTTTTTAGACAATCTTTATGCACCATAATAGGGCTATTACAATTGTGCCCTTATAAAGATTATATGAAAACAAGGGTAATGATGGAGGCGTACAGGCAAATGTATGCATTTCTAAATGCAAACAGAGTGAGAACAATTAAGACTTGAGTTCAACTCTACATTAACCCAGTAGAAGGAATTAAATACATAGAATATTATTACATTTGCCAATTTATCATTCCATTATTTTGGTTACAAATATTATAAATAGACAATGAATTGCAGTTACAAAAACTGCATTGAGAAAGACGGAAAATATTTGAACTGTTTGATCCTCGACCACTTGTGACAACTGAATAAGAGTTCAAGACGTTTAAATGTAAATGGACACAGACCACAAAATATACACCTTTAGCCACAATACTATGACCACCAGGCTATTTTAGGCAAGGTAGCTATTCCACAGATAATGCTGACATAGGTATGTCTGACTCGGTATATGAAAGGAAAGGTAAAAAAAAAAGGGCAGACTAGATGGGCCAAGTGGTTCTTATCTGCCGTCAAATTCTATGTTTCTATGTTTCTATGTTAAGGTGAAGGTATGCAGACTAATGAAGTGTATCGCTCATGAAATAACGGGTGAATGACGTGCTCTGCCTGACTGAGCATGGAATGATTGTTGGCTATCGCAGCAGTGGTGCGAGCACTAGCTGAACTGGGGAATTGTTTGGCAGTTGTTAAAGTGTTCACAGAGTGGAGCAGCAGACTATAACAATGGGTCTGAGCGTAAGTTCTGTGGACGTAAACAGCTACTGATTGCTCGAGTGGAATGGAGAGCTTGCAGACTAGTACAGTCCCACAGACGGGCAACCTAGCATCAAATTACGATTAACCCGAATCGAGGTCCAATGTAGATGGCTTCAAAGGAACACAGGAATTGCACAGTCAATGACTGGAAATGTGTCATGTGGTCTGACAAATCACATTACAGTACTGTGCAAAACTTTTAGGCAAATGCGGAAAAAATGATGCAAAGTAAGATAACTTTAAAAAAATAGAAGTCTTAATAGTTTATTATTCTCAATTAACAAAATGCAAAGTGAATGAACAGAAGAGAAATCTAAATCAAATCAATATTTGGCGTGACTGCCCTTTGCCTGCAAAACAGCATCAATTCTTCTAGGGACACTTGTAGACCACATGACCCATTTCCAGTTTTTGAAGGAACTGGGAAGGGAGGTTGTGCCAAACATCTTGGAGAACTAACCACAGATCTTCTGTGGTTGAAGGCTTGCTAAAATACTTCTGTCTCTTCATGTAATACCAGACTGACTTGATGATGTTGAGATTAGGGCTCTGTGTGGGCCATATCATCCCTTTCTGGACTCTTTGTTCTTCTTTACACTGGAGATACATTTTAATGACATTGACTGTATGTTTGGGGTTATTGTCCTGCTGCAGAATAAATTTGGAGCCAATGTGATGCCTCTTTGGCGGTATTGCATGATGGATAAGTACCTGGCTGTATTTCCCAGCATTAAAGCACAAAGAAACGGGAAATGTTGAATACTGTGGATGCAGTGGTCGGCCAAGGAAATTCAGTGCATCAGCTGAAAGGGGTGTGGATTATTGGATCTACACTAAAAAAGTCTACAGTCAATAGATCTATCACTAATGGTAGACATGCATTAGGTCGACAGAGTCAAAAGGTCAACAGGGTCAAAAGGTCGACACAAAAAAAGTACACAATATTTTTTGTGTGTGTTTTGTCTTTTTTTTGCCACAAACAAGCCCCATTAGTGTACTGCCATGCTTCGGGCAAGGTTACTATTCAGGTTACTATTCCCAATCGTAGTCCATGTGGATGGTAAAGTATGAAAAAGTTAAAAAAATTAAAAAATAAATAAATAAAATAAAAAAACTTGTGTCTACCATATGTGTGTCGACCATTGTCATGTTGACCTTTTGACCCTGTTGACCTTTTGACCCTGTCAGCCTGTTTAACTTGTCAAAGTCAGAAAAATATCCCCATACACACTGCCATATTTGCACCGCACACTGGTCCGCGCTGCGCATGCGTACGCTCTCCCGTGAAGGCGCATACCCGCAATAGCGTGCACCCGTGGGCGCACGGTATGCGTATTTACGGTAGAGTTTATGTAGTCGTAGCGTGCGACTCATTCGTTACATATTTTCACAATTAATGTAGTTTGTAGATCATGGTCCCTTTGATAGATTCTGAAAGTTTGGTTAATATAGAATGTCCCTGAGCTGAGGAATCCCTCTTTGTATCGTAGGAAGGGTCTAACAGGAGTCATGCAGTAGTGTTTGGTACCCATCGGAAGAGTATTTAAATAGCAATATTCCGGTGTTGGTTTGGAGCGTATTAATCGCTCGTGCGAATAGTTATGGACATAAGAAGTTTATGTTCATTTCTACTATTTACTCATACTCAGGTATGCGGCGGGAAACCTAGTTCCCCACCCACCTGAGCTGTTTGAAATCGTCACAGCCCACCTGTATGAATCAACCTATGACCTTTTGTTATGATGCAGGGCCGAATTCCGACGTCCAATGGACAATGGGATTGTAGGGACTGTAAGATTGCATTGTGTGTGGGGCATAAATAGGCAGGCCGACCACATCCAGCTCTCACTCTTCAACGGTTCTCATTGCTGAAAATCGGGTGCTGGATGTCCAGGCGCATGCGATCGTTTACCCTTGTGCGTAAGTTTCTCTCCGTAATCATTGTCTTACTGTGAGCCATTTCTCTCATCTCTATCTCTCTCTCTCTCTCTCTCTACTCTTTCTCTCGTATTTTCCCTTGATTAGATTGTATTGTATTGTATTTATAGTGTAGTTATTTGGTTAGGAAGTCTCTGTTATATTGTAGTGTATCATTTGTACTGTGATTCTTTTTGCAAGTATAATAGTTATAATACAGATAATAGGCTTTGGACCCTAAACCAGTATCTGTGTATTTTCTCATAGTTTTAAGTGTTCACTTGAGCGTCGGTGACGCTCAAGCAGCTTTGTAGTTAGTCAGGTTACACAAGGTTGCACTTACACCCTGTATTCACATTAAGGTATTCTGTGTATTTCATTAATAATAGGTTTAGACATAAAGGTATAGCGTTGTGAGCGTCTGCGCCGCTGGTGATCTCCTCGTGGTCTCGAGCGTCCGCTACGCCATAGCGAATCATTACGTTAGTCATAGCCAACAGAGTGCTTGTCTGTGATCTCTGGGCCGTGAGCGAACGTGACGCTTGAGCGTCTCGCCTACGGCTGAGCGATCGTTACGCAACTTGCGTACCCTTACGGTACTTCTTAAGTAAACAGCGTACAGTGTTCTTAGACCTCATAAAGGGTTGTATATACGATAAATATTTAGCTTTATCAATTGGCGGCTCGTCCTGTCCTTCACATATCTGCACTAGGTAGATCAGCAGACATTATCCCTCAGCAAAGGGCGGGAGGTTGTCTCGTAGTGCTGACGGGATAAGCGTCTGCTTCGCTTAGATAACGAGTGCTGAAGGAATCCGGGAACCGGAGGTAAGAACAAAACGCTTGTGTTTTTTTTTAAACTGTTTATTTTTCTTCTGTCTTGCGTATATACGCACGCATACATATATATATCTGCATTTCTTTTCCATCTGTGTATTTCATTTGTCGTATATCACCATCCTGTCTGCCAGTTTTATAGTTGATAGAAAAGTGCTAAAAGAGACTTGCTGTTATTTCATAGTTTAAGAATAGAGGTAATAGTTAAAAGTGTAGACAAACACACAGGTTTGCCTGGGAGATAAGGCAAAGCCAGTGGGGTACGCGGTAGATGATCAGGGATCGTTTATATTGATAAAAGTATATTGTGTTACGGTGGATCTTTGTTTTGCGTACACGTGTCTCTAACAAAGACTAGCGTACGCAATCCAAAGGCCGACGCACGCAGCGTTCATTACGCAACGTAGCGTCCGGTTACGCCCACGTAGCTCAAGTCACGATAAGTTGATTTTTAACGCAACGTGATAAATAGCGCAACAGGCGGTAAATAACGCAAGTCTATTTTTGGAAATCCAAAAATTTAAATTAACAGATCCTGCTCCTAATTGGTAACACAGCTGGGCTAAAGAAAATTTTCTGCGCAGAAATAGAAATAGAAACAAAAGTGTACATGTGATGAGTGAGTGTTTTTACAATTTTTAAAGGTTGAACCACAAGAAAAGTCGAGTACTCGTGAGGTACATGCGTGTAAGTGACGTGCACGGTGGCTAGGGAGGCATCTCTGGTTAAATACAATTTTGAGCATTAGAGTATAGCGGACCAGGAGGTCATACTGTAACAAGACCAGGAGGTCATACTGTAACAAGACCAGGAGGTCATAACAGACCAGGAGGTCCAGGTACAGCCGACAAGGAAGTCCGCTATACAGTTCACAGGCACAACACCGAAAAGGGTTGGTGCAACACCCATATAGGCCATATAAGCTCTGGCTGAAGGAATTCGCAGTCGTAAGTTTCGATTCCATTGGTCTTTCCGTACATAAGCTTAGTTGTTTGTGTACTGAACGACTGGACCGCACGTAAGTGTGTGCAGTAGTTAGTAATCTGACCTAATACCATTAGAGTAAAGGGGTCACAAACGCTATCTGTACACTCTAACGTGATTTGTGTAATTTTTTTATTTTAAGGGAAGTTCGCTGCTCACTCAGGAACTATCCAGCAACCAATAGTTACTGGAAAGAGTAAGTGTTCTTCGGATAACCCTCACAGGTTCCAGTAAATAGAGGTTCAGGTCGCAGGGGCCCTAGGTCGAGTACGCCAGCACCATATCGGTGTGATCAGGTCGTATAGGTCGGCGTGGGCGAGTGAGTGGGGTACTCGGTAAACCGCCACCGTCAGCCTATTGTTGGCATTTGGTTTTTCGTAAAGGGTTGGCTAAATAAAGCAACACTTTCGAACTATGGGGGCCACTTGTTCAGGTAGGGGGCGATCAACCTCGGTTCGGGTTGATTCAGTGGTCCGGCCAATTGGGTCGGCCAGGTATATCATGTGTGAGAAATATGGAAGTCACACAGAAACTTTATGTGATGAATGGGAGAGAATGACTGTGCATGACGGGGAGAAATTCCCAAGAATAGGGAGCTTCAGCTCAGAAGTGTTACAAAATTTAAGGAGGAGGATATGTCTCATAAAATCAACAAAGAGACGAATTCAGCATTATGATTATTTACAGTTGTGGCAACAGGAAGGTGAGATACAGAGAGGTTTGGCTCAGGCGGCGGGATCTGGCACTAACAGAAAACTAATTGCCACGGCCCCGCCGCCACCATATATATCAGGAGAGAAGTTGATTACGGAGAAAGACGCACTAAGGTGTAACACAAAATCACTTAGTAACTGTGTAAATGTTAATGATAATGTTAACCCATTAACCCATGCAAGTATTAACCCGTGCAAGTTGTACCCTGTTTTGAACTTTCCTCAGGAGTGTGATCAAGAGGACGAATCGGCAACGATTTCAGCACTCTCTCTAGCAGCCACCATAGCAGAGACCACAGTAGGCACAGCTCCACCCACGAGATTAGTAAAGGTCCCTAGCGGAGGGATAGGTGAGGTCGTATCAACTGGTAAGTACGGCACCATGCATTATGCTGAAACTATTTCACCACAGCCTGTAGAATCTACACAGAATGAGGTTGTTAGAATTACACCTGTTAGAGTAATAGCAGTGCCAAATGGGAAAACAGACGCATCAGGAGCCACTCCCATTAGGAACATCGCCATTTACACTCCATTTTCCCGAATGGAATTAAGGACCATAGTGTCTGAATTTCCTGACCCTAGAAAAGACTTAGTTGCCAGTCAAAAATACATCAGAGACTTAGGTAACACTGTAGAGCCCAACAATAAAGACTGGCAGATATTGCTGAGAGCATGTTTACCCTCAAATGTCGACGCAACTCAATTTTTAGCTGATTGCGGACTAGATCATGATGTACCTCTTACAGATGTGTACAACCAAGATAATGTGAAAAGAATAAACTTGCAGCTAAAAGAGTATTTCCCAGCAGTAGCTAAATGGAATAAGATATTCTCCATTAAACAGAAGGAGTCAGAGACAGCTGCAGAGTATTTTCACAGAGCATTATTAGAAATGGCAAAATACACAGGTATAGAGGACATTAAAACAGACACAAACCATCGGGAAGTAGCAGTATCGGAACTGATGGATGGTTTAAAAGAGTCATTGAAGACTAGGGTACAGACCACGCAACCTTGTTGGCGAGGTCTGTCTGTGGCTACTTTGAGAGAGGCTGCTATTGATCACGACAGAAACATCACCAGACACAGGGAACAACAAGGTGACAAATTAATGTCAGTAAGTATACAGGCTCTGACCACAAGGCAGCCTTTGTTTGTATCACCAAATCCTGTGGGTAAGTCAAGTATGGTTACTTGTTATTCTTGTCACAAACAGGGACACATGGCACGAGATTGTAGATTAAAGAATCCACGAAACTCATACCAAACCCCTAGACAACGACACGACACACGACATTGGGAGCAAGGTCCGCAGAAACGGAGTTATGAGCCACATACAGGGGAAACAAAAAGATATCCCCCAAACAGAGACTGGCATGCCTCTGGTAGTTCCCAACTATCTCCCTCACAAGTAGTTGCTGCCAGCGGGATTCAGGGAGGTCACCATACCCAATAGGGGTGTGGCCATACCTGTAATCTGCAGCCAGTAAAATTAATTGCCAACCTTGAAAGTGAACCCGAGGTCGCAATCAATGTAGCTGGTAAAACTTTAAACTTTCTTGTAGACACAGGGGCGGCCAAGTCAGTGATAAATTCGACAGTGGGCATGAGAACCACTGGTAGGACAATTCCAGCCATGGGAGTAACAGGAGTAGTCCAGCACTACCCTGTTAGCAAACCAGCCGAGATTACAATAGGGCCTTTGCATACCAAGCATTCCTTTTTGCTGGCTGCATCGGCACCAACCAATCTCCTGGGAAGAGACTTACTGTGTAAAATGGGGTGCGTCATTTATTGTACTCCTGAAGGTGTATTCTTGGACATACCTGAGAAACACGCTCAGGAAGTGCGAGACATGTTAGACTCCCCATCAAAATTAATGTCACATACCATTATGACAAATAGGAATCCATCCCAAATAGAAGAGATGACATCTCAGATACCAGAGTCACTTTGGACAAAAGACGGACAGGACACTGGATTAATGGCAAACGTAGCTCCAGTAGTGGTACAAGTAAAAGATGGTAGGATAGCTCCAAAAATCCCACAATATCCTCTGAAGCCAGAGGTGGAGTTAGGAGTTTACCCAGTAATAGAGCGCTTGCTACAACAGGGCATTCTAGTAAGAACGTCCAGCACTGCCAATAGTCCCATCTTCCCTGTTAAGAAGAGTGGGGGGAGGGGTTACAGGCTAGTGCAGGATCTAAGGGGGATTAACAAAATAGTTGAGAGTCAGTTCCCCGTAGTGCCAAATCCAGCTGTCATCCTAATGCAAATCCCTCCCACTGCCAAATTTTTCACTGTTATTGACCTCTGCTCCGCTTTCTTTTCGGTACCTCTGCACCCTGACAGCCAATATTTGTTTGCATTCACATACAGAGGAGTCCAATACACGTGGACTCGATTGCCCCAAGGTTTCATAGATAGTCCAAGTATATTTTCTCAGGCTTTGCATGATTGTTTACAGTCTTTCCAACCAGACAGTGGATCAGTATTGATACAGTATGTGGACGATTTATTACTGTGTTCAGATTCACTGGAAGCATCTCTGAAGGATACGAAACAGCTCCTGTTTCATCTTTCAGACACCGGACACAAGGTGTCCAAAGACAAGTTGCAATTATGCCAAACTAAGGTAAAATATTTGGGACACTGTCTAACACAAGGACTGAGACACCTGACCGCTGATAGAATCCAAGCAATTAGAGACATGACACTGCCACAAACCCAGCAACAGATCAGGACGTTTTTAGGAATGTGTGGGTATTGCCGTAATTGGATCCCAGGGTTTTCCATATTGGCGTTACCTTTGCAGGAAATGGTCTCCTCAAACAAACCTGATAGGATCTCGCATACAGACTAATCCGAAACAGCATTTGAGAGACTCAAACAGTGCCTAACGCAGGCGCCAGCACTAGGTATGCCAGACTATGGGAAACCCTTTGAACTATACGGAACAGAAACTGCTGGTTGCGCAGCAGGTGTACTAACCCAAAAACACAGTGATGCCAGCAGGCCAGTTGCATACTACAGCGCTCAGCTAGACACGGTAGCGCGATCCCTCCCCACATGCTTGCGAAGCGTTGCTGCGATAGCATTGCTAGTGACAAAAAGCGAAGACGTCGTGCTAGGCCACAACCTCACAATCCATACGCCACATGCAGTATCAGCCTTATTGAATTCTGCCCAAACCAGACACGTCTCATCAGCGAGGTTTACAAGATGGGAATTGGCACTAATGGCCCCCGTAAACATCACCATAAGGAGATGCAGTGCATTAAATCCTGCAACATATCTCCCAGGTGTGCCTGGTCAGGCACAAAGGGTGGAAGGTGAGAGTGCTGGGGAAGGAGGATTCAATACAAAGGAAGATACACATGATTGTATGGAATATTTGACCCAAAATTTTACCGCAAGGCCTGACATCAGTGACAACCCACTGGAAGATGCAGAACTCACGTTCTACACGGACGGTAGTTGTCACAGACAGTCAGACTCGGGAGACTTGTGTACTGGATACGCAGTCGTAGATGACCAAGACACCATAGAAGCGGAACCGCTAGGCCCACCTCACTCAGCCCAGGTTGCTGAACTGGTCGCCCTAACCAGAGCATGTGAATTGGCTAAGGGTAAGTCAGCCAATATCTACACCGATTCTAGATACGCATTCGGGGTAGTCCATGATTTCGGAGCCCTATGGCGTCTCAGAAATTTCATGACGGCCGCTGGTACACCGGTAGCGCATGCAACTCACATAAAAAGGCTTCTAACAGCGATACAGGAACCCGACAGAGTGGCTGTTATCAAATGTAAAGCACACACATATAGCCAAGACCCGGTATCACTTGGTAACAGCCGAGCAGACGAAGCTGCTAAGTTAGCAGCTGCTACCCCCATACAGACAGACACCACACAACTGATGGTATTTAATACCATCAACACACAGAAGTTGTGTGAGATGCAGAATTTGTGTTCCACACAGGAAAAGGCAGTCTGGAAGGCAAAGGGATATGGCCAGGAGTCCTCAGGGCTCTGGACGGATGGACATGGTAAACCAGTGGCCCCCAGGACATACCTTCCATGTCTGGCTGAAGCAGCTCACGGGCTGACCCATCTAGGCAAGGAGGGGATGTGCAAATTGGTAAGAGCATACTGGTGCGCCCCAGGATTCTCCTCTCATGCGGGTAAAAGAGCAATGTCATGCCTTACCTGTCTGAGAAAGAATATTGGAAAAGCAATACCTACAGAACCATCCCATATCCCACCTGCCGGCGGCCCTTTCCAGGTAATACAAATTGACTTCATTCAATTACCCCCATGTCGAAATTTGAAATATGTACTTGTTTGTATAGATGTTTTCTCAAATTGGGTCGAAGCATTTCCAGCAGCTACAAATACCGCTATGTTTACAGCTAAGAAAATTGTGCAGGAATTTGTATGTAGATATGGTATCCCTAGAATCATTGAAAGTGATAGGGGTACCCATTTTACCGGTGATGTCTTTCAAGGAATGTGTAAATTAATGGGTATTGATAGCAAGCTGCACACTCCGTACCGTCCACAGGCGAGTGCGAAGGTCGAAAGAGTGAACAGCACTATTAAAAATAAATTGAGTAAAGTGATGGCAGAGACAGGATTGACATGGCCAGAAGCTTTACCCATTGTATTGTACAGTATCAGAACCACTCCCAGGTCCCCTCTTAATCTGTCCCCTTTTGAAATCTTGTTTGGTCGACAACCGCATGTCATGATTAACCCTCAGGATGATTTGAAATGTAACAATGAAGTGACTGTAAAGTACTTGATTAACATGAGTAAACAGTTAAGGAATCAAAATGATAATCTGAAGTTGGTGATTCCTGATTTACCAGATAGTAATTGTCATGACATTGAACCTGGGGATTATGTAATGATACGAAATTTTCTACGCTCAGGTTGCCTTATTGACAGATGGGAAGGACCATACCAGGTCTTATTGACTAGCACTACAGCGTTGAAGGTTGCTGAGAGAGAGACTTGGGTCCATTCATCCCACTGCAAGAAGGTTGCTGATCCAGAGAAGTCCCGTGATAAGGAACAGACGGTAGAGGTTGTATCACTGGAGTGTCTGTTCCAGGAGGACTGAGGCGGCACCTGAGCCTTGAAGACCGAGAGCTGTTGTCGACTCCCCACTCCCTTTTATTGTTTTTCTCCACTTCCCATCCCCTCTCCCTCAAATGTATTTTTCCTCCTTCTCATTCTTCTTCATCTCCTCCTCAAAGATGGACTTGCCCCAAGAGACTGTGATCCGGATTTTCCTGTTGACCATGATGTTAACCAGAGCAGTCTGTTCCGGCGAGAGTACCATGGAGGTCGATAGAGGTTCTGGAATGGGTTCTGATGATAAAGATGGAGGCGTAGTTTTCCAAGATCAACCTAACCAACAAGCAAAGGCGAGTATCAGAAAACGATCCGATAGCATTGATCATAGAAGAAATTGTGACGGATTGTTAGCTGAAGAAAACTGTATCTGTAGGCTCTGTAACAATGTCATTGAGGATGGGTGCATAAAGAAATGCCAATCCAGTTTTAATATCCATATGGACCGGCATCCATTGAGTGACTATCACTCCTTAGTGGGTAACGTATTAAACAAAACAGATTGTTGGGTATGCTCCCAAGTACCTCAGGGTCATAGCAAATCAGGGCTAGTACCATTTCCTTTAACGATAGGGGAGGTATTTGAGTTAAATGGTGGGAGACCGGTGGACCGGAGGTTTAATATCTCCAGCCCTCCTAGTTTGAAGCTCCACCAATACCACGTGGATAGGTCCCTATTATGTTTCAACATCTCCAATCCCAGAAAGCCGGGAAATTGGGAAGTGTCATGGAGTAACCACACCATGACCTTTTCACATAGAGCAGATAGAATACCTACAGATACAGAGCTTGTACGCCACATAGCCAGTAGAGGAAAATCTTTCCGGTATAGATACACCTTAGGAAATAGGATTACTAGAGTTGGAGAAGTATCACCAGGATACTGTGCACATATCGTACAACCTGATACGTGCATTAAGCAGATGGAAGAATTAGGGCTAGGAGATTTCACCTGGAAGGTGTGTAATATGGTAATGTCTTTCTCCGTCCCATATGTTCTCCCCGATGATGCATATTTCATATGCGGGAGAAAGGCGTACAAGTGGCTTGCCCCAAACTCTGAAGGATTGTGTTATATTGGAAAAGTATTGCCTGAAGTGATGACTGTTACACATGACAAAATGAAGGACATACACCGTGGTGCCCAAGCTCCTTATACTCACACTCATTACGAGCACCGAGTTAAAAGACAACTGTCAGAAAGGTTAGAGCACCCGGCCTCTGATCTTATCCATGAATCCACCGGGATTCAGGTTCTGGTAGCGTTAGATTTCACTCGCACCGCTCGAGGAGTGATGAATTATAGATACATTTCCGCACTCGCCAATTTGTTAGATAATATCACTGAAATGTATGATGACACATTCAGATACACTGGAAGAGAACTTCAAGCTTATAAAACAGAACTAGTTCAGCATAGGATGGTTCTTAATTATCTTACAGCAGTAACAGGCGGATATTGTGTTACATTGGCAACACAGTACGGCATAAAGTGTTGCACGTATATCACCAATAGCACCGAGGATCCGGTAGAGGTCATAGACCAAAAGATGGACGATATTCTCCAATTGAAGTGGGAATTTCGTCGAAAACACAATCTCACCCTTGCTGCTGTAGGTAATGAGCTGACTGGTTGGGTGTCATGGTTGAACCCGCGAAATTGGTTCTCCGGTTTAGGAGACTGGGCTCAAGGAGTCATAATGGATGTTGGAAAGTTCCTCCTATGTATCTTAGGTGTTGTTATATCTATTGGATTGATATTTAGATGCGGGCAGGCTTTAATGAGGTGCAAACAAAGTACAAAAGTGATGAGCTTGAGGAGTGAGGAAACTGTAATTAACCTGGATTTGATTTATGACCCAATGATAGAAACCAGGATGTGATGAAAAATGCGATTATACGGTCCGTTTCTTTCACCTGTTTTTCTGCTTTTCTCCAAGATACAAAGACCCCCTTGGACGAGGAAGTTGACGAGACGCTATACAGACAACAGACAAGCACCAAAGATGAAGTTTTGACCACTTGAGATATGGACACTTGATGAACTTTGCCATGGATCCCCAGTTTCCCTAGAATTCTTAAAATTACGCTAGCCCAACATTTTTTGTAAATCTAATGGCATTGACAAAGCTTATTGCTCACGCTTAATGAGCAAAACAGCGCAAAGAAGACGACTTTCAACTGATACCGAACAAAACTTCGACGACAGATGTACATTTACCTGACATAGAATATCATTGCATTTTCCATAAGTGTTCTTCATCTTCATCTCTACAACCCTCAGGTAATAACACACATAGTATAGGGAATACAGGCACAGATATCAGCAATCACATATCCCCCCATTCATGTATCATCAACTAAAATGTGCTCCCCATTTTGTTCAAAATCCGAAAAGAGCTCGGTAAAGTTTGACAGCCCATCCAAAGACCTGTACCACAGGATAAGAAGGAATTCAAATGTATACTTCGCAATACCTCGAAGCTTGATTTACAACACGTACGGCACGATGATACATGACCCCCCCAAACATGGACTCATACACACATGCTTCTGCTATCACACTAGGTCATACCCTCTTCACACCTACTCCTCTCTCCTCCTTCACCCAACCATGGAAATGAATTAACCCCTGACATATATTTTTCTCCTTTTGAAATGTTTTCAGGAGGTGGCAGTTATTATTGACTGCCAAAGGGTGGACTGTCAAAGTCAGAAAAATATCCCCATACACACTGCCATATTTGCACCGCACACTGGTCCGCGCTGCGCATGCGTACGCTCTCCCGTGAAGGCGCATACCCGCAATAGCGTGCACCCGCGGGCGCACGGTATGCGTATTTACGGTAGAGTTTATGTAGTCGTAGCGTGCGACTCATTCGTTACATATTTTCACAATTAATGTAGTTTGTAGATCATGGTCCCTTTGATAGATTCTGAAAGTTTGGTTAATATAGAATGTCCCTGAGCTGAGGAATCCCTCTTTGTATCGTAGGAAGGGTCTAACAGGAGTCATGCAGTAGTGTTTGGTACCCATCGGAAGAGTATTTAAATAGCAATATTCCGGTGTTGGTTTGGAGCGTATTAATCGCTCGTGCGAATAGTTATGGACATAAGAAGTTTATGTCCATTTCTACTATTTACTCATACTCAGGTATGCGGCGGGAAACCTAGTTCCCCACCCACCTGAGCTGTTTGAAATCGTCACAGCCCACCTGTATGAATCAACCTATGACCTTTTGTTATGATGCAGGGCCGAATTCCGACGTCCAATGGACAATGGGATTGTAGGGACTGTAAGATTGCATTGTGTGTGGGGCATAAATAGGCAGGCCGACCACATCCAGCTCTCACTCTTCAACGGTTCTCATTGCTGAAAATCGGGTGCTGGATGTCCAGGCGCATGCGATCGTTTACCCTTGTGCGTAAGTTTCTCTCCGTAATCATTGTCTTACTGTGAGCCATTTCTCTCATCTCTATCTCTCTCTCTCTCTCTCTCTACTCTTTCTCTCGTATTTTCCCTTGATTAGATTGTATTGTATTGTATTTATAGTGTAGTTATTTGGTTAGGAAGTCTCTGTTATATTGTAGTGTATCATTTGTACTGTGATTCTTTTTGCAAGTATAATAGTTATAATACAGATAATAGGCTTTGGACCCTAAACCAGTATCTGTGTATTTTCTCATAGTTTTAAGTGTTCACTTGAGCGTCGGTGACGCTCAAGCAGCTTTGTAGTTAGTCAGGTTACACAAGGTTGCACTTACACCCTGTATTCACATTAAGGTATTCTGTGTATTTCATTAATAATAGGTTTAGACATAAAGGTATAGCGTTGTGAGCGTCTGCGCCGCTGGTGATCTCCTCGTGGTCTCGAGCGTCCGCTACGCCATAGCGAATCATTACGTTAGTCATAGCCAACAGAGTGCTTGTCTGTGATCTCTGGGCCGTGAGCGAACGTGACGCTTGAGCGTCTCGCCTACGGCTGAGCGATCGTTACGCAACTTGCGTACCCTTACGGTACTTCTTAAGTAAACAGCGTACAGTGTTCTTAGACCTCATAAAGGGTTGTATATACGATAAATATTTAGCTTTATCAAACTGCCTACCTTTTACAAGTTGAACTTTTGAACCTTTTCTTCCGTTTGACCCTGTCAACTTAATGCATGTCTACCATTAGTGGTAAACCTATTGACTGTAGACCTTTTTAGTGTAGATCTATAGTCCGGACACCTGATGAAAGACACATCAATGCTTATTTCCCTTTGAAATCTGAAGATGTCCAGCAGTGCCATCAGCACAGAACTGGCAGAAACCAGTGGGACCCAGGTACACCCATCTATTGTTCAGAGATCTCTGGCCAGAAGCGGTCTTCATGGAACCTTCAACATGGAAAAAAGGCCAAGCTATTCATGAAAACGAAAAAAATATATCAGCGGGCGCTAGTATACTGGCTATGAGACAATAATTCTACAATACTTATCACTGACTGCAGCTTCACAATTTGAGGCGCTGAACCTCAAAAAAAACGTAAATAGTAAAAAACACAGAGAAGAGCTGTCATAGAAAGTATTAATACAATTTATTAAAACCAATTCATTTAAAAAAGATGTATAATCAGCATAATTATAAATCAACCAAATATCCTGATACTTTAAGAAGTGACTGATGTTATAATCTCTATGATAGAAACAATTGTAGCTTAAATTTATATTTGCAACAAATAAATGACACCCTAGGACATTCCTTTAAACATTGTATCCAGCTTTGTTTTATATTGTAAGGCTCTTGGATTTAAGAGGAACTCAATGAAGCAGGCTCCACGTGTGGGTTATTTTGACATGTGGACTTAATTGAACGTTTAAAAGTTTTGTAGTCCATCCATATTAAGGATATGATAAAAAGTTCAGCATTGAAATAACCACTGCAATAGCTTTATGGGTACAATGTTTAAAGGAATGTCCTAGGGTGTCATTTATTTGTTGTAAATATAAATTTAAGCTACAATTGTTTCTATCATAGAGATTATAACATCAGTCACTTCTTAAAGTATCAGGATATTTGGTTGATTTATAATTATACTGATTATACATCTTTTTTAAATGAATTGGTTTTAATAAATTGTATTAATACTTTCCATGACTTGCAAATTTGGGGCTGCATTTCAGCAAATGGAGTTGGGGATTTGGTCAGATTTAATGGTGATTAAATCTGATTCAATGCTGAGAAATACAGGCAGGCACTTATCCATCATGCAATACCATCAGGGAGGCATCTGATCCAGTTTATTCTGCAGCAGGACAACGGCCCCAAACATACAGCCAATGTCATTAAGAACTATCTTCAGTGTAAAGAAGAACAAGGAGTCTTGGAAGCAGAGCCGGCCATAGGCATAGGAAAACTAGGCAATTGCCTAGGGCATTTCATATGCCTAGGGGCATCAGCAGCTTCTGCTGATTAAAATGATACGCAGCATGCCTATATTCTGTGTGTAGCATTTCATATGCAGATACAGCCACAGTCTCACACAGTATATAGGCATGCTGCATATCATTTTAATCAGCAGAAGCTGCTTGTGCATCCTAGCCGCATAGCAATGCAAATAAGCTGCATTTTCATAAAAAAAGGTGCCCAACGTTAGCACTAAGGCAAGATTTATGAGGACACATCTGTATCCAAACAGAGGCAGAGGTCACAGTGTTAGTGGCAGTGTGCTGTGTGCATGTGAGTGGGTTGGTTGTGCAGTAGTGTTCGGAATATGTGTTAGGAGCATTATGTGTGTCATGTAAAAATGCATTAATAATGTGCAACATATGTGTAAGGGGCACTATGTGTGTCATTATGTGTATAAGGGCATTATTAATGTGCAGCATATGTGTAACAGGGTACTACTGTATGTGTGTCATTATGTGTATTGGGGCACTAATAATGTGCAGCAAATGTGTAGGGGGCACTATGTGTGTCATTATGTGTATTGGGGCATTAATAATGTGCGGCATATGTGTAAGGGACATTATGTGTAAAAGGGCATTAGTAAAGGTTGTCATAATGTGTAAGGCACATTATGTTTATAAGGACATTAATAATGTGTCTCATGTGTAAGGGGCATTACTCTGTGGCATTATGTGTATAAGGTGCTCTACTGTGTTGCGTTGCGTATAGAAAGGGCCCTACTGCGTCTTCTAATGTGAATAAAGAGCAATAGGGTGTGGTGTAATGTGAATAAGGAGCAATTCAGTGTGATATAATGTGAATAAGGGGCTCTACTGTGAGGTGTAACGTTTTTAAGGTAAAGTGATACTACTGTGTGATGTAATATGAATTCTGGACACTATCGCATGATCAAATGTGAATAAAGTTGCAGTACTGTGTGGCGTGATTGGAATTGGGGTTACTATTGTGTGGCCATGCCCCTTGCCAGCAAAAACACACCCCTTTTTGCGCTGAGCACCAAATGTGCGAACTGTTCCTATTTAAAATATAGGGAGTACAAACACCAAAATAAGGACTGCTATGGGTGAGGGGTGATGGTGCTGGGAAAGAGGTGCAAAGTCAGAGGCGGAAACAGTGGTGGTGCTAGGGGGCACCAGCCAAAATCTTGCCTAGGGCATCATATTGGTTAGGGCCGGCTCTGCTTGGAAGTAATGACATGGTCCCACAGAGCTCTGTTCTCAACATCATCAAGTCTGTCTTGTCAATTGATAAAAATAAACTATTAGCACTTCTATTTTGAAAGCATTCTTACTTTGCAGCATTTTTCCACACCTGTCTAAAACTTTTGCACAGTACCGTACATTATGCAGATGGTAGGGTGAGGATATGGAGACAACAGCACAAAACATCAATCCTTCTTGCATCATGACTCTCCAGACTGGTGGAGGCAGTGTTATAGCAATGCAGTTCATGGCATTTGGACTAATATTACCCACAAAACATACTGACAGGTAGTTAGAATCCATGACTAGAAGAATTCAAGCCATAATAATGGGAAAAGGTGGCCCAACAAAGTACTAACCCGGTGGTCATAATAATTTGGCCAATCAGTGTATGTTGACAATGAGTGGCCACAAGTCCAATCAGAGCTTGGAAATCACAAGTGACAATTTATAATGTCATGTAAATTAGTAACATGCACAATTCTACTAACAGGTAAAACAACAAAAATGAACTTACCAATGAAGTAAGCCAGCAAAATAGCGAGAAGAACCGCTGCAGCAATGGCCGATAAAGCGGCACATTTCCAGCTACAGTACTTGGATGGCTTTTTCAGCTTAAAGGCATTTCTGGAGAAAGTGTTTCTGGGTAGCAGTCTCGGTGGAGGAGTGTAGACTGTTCCTGAAGTCAGCGGATATCCAGGAGAAGAGCTGCTGAATAAAGGAGTCGTTCCTGATGATGTCTTGAACAAGAAGTGCCTAGAAAGAACAAGGAGATACAATGATAAAACATCTGATTGACAGTCATAATGTCCTGTCATAGGGTGTAACAAGAGGTGGCAGCGTGGATGTCACAGCCATCCCTGCTGCAGTTTGTAAATGTTACCAACTTATTGCTCCTGCAGGAAAATTCCCTTAATGCAATAACCAATACCCTAGTCACATATTCATGCAAGTGTAAATGTACACAGACATGTTTAGCTGCAAGCTGAATTGACAGATAATATTGCATTTGTTCACAAACATTATTAGTCAAATAGAAACACTGACAGCATTTAATACATGAATAGAGGACATCTGGAGACGGCAAATGGAAACACAAACATACAATCTCCTATTAACCCATTCCTAATGCATCTGACAAAGTTCAAGCTTTCCACACAATGTTTAATAAGGTATAACACGCGCAAACTGGCATATTATGTGTATGTACTGTATGTGTTCCCCTGGGCATTCTAATAACCTGATGGAGAGAGAAGAAATTCCTTATGGCATCATCATTTGGAGACAGAGCTGTTAAGTCTCAATATGGACTCTCCTTTCATATTACATTAGTACAAGTACAACATCACCACAGTATCACGCCCATCATCTTCATGGCATGATTACACTGTAGCCTTTGTCAGATGGTACATTATATTATGATTTTAATGTAATGTGACATTTGACAAAGGTTAAGTGTGGAATCAGACCCTGAACATGCAGTGCTTGATAATGTGATAGCTGTGTACATCAGCACTCATACATGCTCTGTATCCCTATAACATGCTATAAAATATGCCATTGTAACTATGAAAAAAAAAATACTGTGTTGCCTTTTGTTTATTTATTTATCAGTAGAAGTTACTAAACTTGTGCAGTGATAATGTAGCTGAGAAACCTAAACCGTTCAGCTTTTGGGATGTTTAGGCCAGAGCACTCCTCGCTGATCACACCGGTGGTCACAATTTGGTGATACATTTCATACATTAGTATTGATTTTTTCTAAATGTTATTCACCCCAATATTATTTTATGCTGTTACTTTAGTCCTGTGTTATGTACAATCCATTCATGGCTATAAACTCTGTAACTAAAAATACTTTTAAATACAGTATAAGTATGTGGCTGCTGGTTTAATGCCCTGATTTAAGTTAATTACAAGATATCTATCTATCTATCTATCTATCTATCTATCTATCTATCTATCTATCTATCTATCTATCTGTCTGTCTGTCTGTCTGTCTGTCTGTCTGTCTGTCTGTCTGTCTGTCTATCTGTGAATAGGATTTGGATGGCACTCTGGACCATAAATAATCAATGATCACAGGAGTCTGTAGCATCAGCCAACGTTTCACAGACATTTCAGAGAGTCCCTGAAACATTGGTTGATACTACAGACTCCTGTGATCATTGATTGTTTATGCTCCAGAGTGCCATCCAAATCCTATTCACGTATATGCACCGCTGTATGGAGGAGCACCTGGACACACTGTCTGTACTGTCAGTGGAGTGCCGGACACCAGCTGATTGCTGTTTGATTATACAGTATATATATAAATAACAAAATTGGGAAAGTTTTGGTTATGCTTGCATGATGACCTAATGGCGGCTGCCGTGCCAGAAGACGTAAACGGGACAGAAGAGGTAAATACTGTATAACGAGACAGGAGGGAGCGGAGATGGGATGCCAGGTCTATTTACTAGTAGATAAATACAATATATATATATATATATTAAATGGGGGCAAATGGGGCAAGTGGGAGTCTCTTGTAATGGATATCTTTAGGGGTTGGCGGGGAATGAATATCATCATGGGGTTGAGGCAGAGCTGAATGTGAGTTGGTTGGCATGGCTCCCGCATTGTGTTCCCAGAAGTAAGTGCATATTTTTGGCTGCATGTTGCACACATCTTGGTAAGTGGTCATCCCTATGGTGCACTTGGTTGGATTCCAGCGATCATTCTCCCACAATTCCGTCTTCACTGTCTATATGAGAATGCCCCTAAAAGTGGAATGCATTAGAGATGTGTATGACTTTGCATAGTGCATACATGTATAGGCCTGGTGCCGGAGCACGTACACTGGGAAAACAGGCAAGATATGCTCTAGAAACAGTCCAGAATTAATCTCTGCATAAACTCCTATGCATCATAAAGACATGGCCACAACATAGGACAGATGCCAAATGCTTTTCAATAGTACAAAATTTACAACATTCTATTCTCTTTAAGCTTATCTCTGATACATTCCAGTGTTGTATTCATATGCTATGGTGTTTGCATATTCCCATTACTTTGCCGCACACTTACACTATTTCCCCACAGTGTTGACCTTTGCACTAACAGATTTACAGTATATAAGTTCTAGCTTGCTCCACCCTGCTGTAGAGAAGGTCCCTGACTGTGGATCATTTTTCATCTATAAATTCCCCAATTAGATTAGTCTGATCATAAACTTGCACAAATAAACATTTTACATTTCATTTTTAATTTATAGTGTAACTCAGCAAATAGTGATGTATCACTGACAACTCTCATGGGTACTGCAATCTAAGAAGACCGCCCAGTCCGGGGAAAGCACTTTAGTCTCTGAAGATCCTAGTTGGTTACCATGTTTATATATAAAAGATTTATGAATCTAATTTGTAGTGGAGCCGCTGCAGAGATGTTTCAAAACATAACAATACATGAACCATTTAAATAAAGAGATTTGTCCAGAGCAGGAATGAGCTAGAACTGAAATTACTTACCTGTAAATCAGTTCAGGACAGGACTTCCTGCAATTTAGCCATGGAAACCGATGAGTCTAATTAAATTCTAACAAATTGGATTTATTTCATATAAAGGTGTGCTTGACCTGTCAGTCTTCCCAGACCATTGTTATAGAAACATTATGTCACTACTTCTTTATGTTAATATTTAAATATTCTAATTAGGCTACATGTTGCCTAAGTCCTCCCGCATTAAATCTGCCAATAAATGGATAAGCAAGAGTTGTCTGAGCTGAACTAATATATTTGCTGGTGTTATTATTATTCCAATACTACAGGTTATTTAAGCCCTGCTCACAAAGGGCCTGAATCAGGTTTGTTAGCAAATCAAAAAAAGTACACAATTGGGCAAAACCATGTTGCACAGCTGGTGGGGTACATGTAACATGTGCAGAGAGATAGACTGGTCTATTCATGAAACAGTGAAAAGTGTAGAGAAGTGAGTCAGTGGAGAAATTACCCCTGGCAACCAATCAGCTGCTTTGTTTAATTTTATAGAATGCATTTTATAAATGTTATCTCAACACCGATTGGTTGCCATGGGCAACTTCTCCACTGGCTCACTTCTCCACACTTTTCACTGCTTCATTAATAGACCAGTTAGACTTGGGTGACGTGTGTTCAAACTGAAATCTAAATTGCAGTTTAAAAATAAAGCAGCCAGTATTTATCATGCACAGAAACAAAATAAACCACCCAAATGTACATCTCTTTGCACGTTACATCTGCCCCACCTGCAGTGCAACATGGTGTTGCTCTGCTGTGTGCTTCGTTGCTTTGCTAAAAGACCTGAATCAGGCCGATGTGTTTAACCCGCTTTGAATAATGGATACAATACAATTAAAAATAACACTGATTTACACAATAGTTGTGTAAGGTCCGTCCCATCAGAAAGGAGGCCCACCTGAAGTATTTGTGCATGGGTGGTTTTGGAAGGAACTGTAGGCTAATGCGCTGGAGGGGGGGGGGGTGTTTGGGAAGACAAATTGTAGCAGGGGGCACGGAACAGCAGAGAGAGGGTGGGTCCAACCAGAGTGAGGGTGGGGCAGATTAGGAAAAGGAGACTGGGATATCCTAGCTGCTGTGTCTGTAATACTATTCTAAACATACTGTAATTATACATAGACATTCTGTATATGTTAACTTTTTTGGACAAAGGTGCGAAGCAGAAGTAATTAAACTGATAATGGGCAAGCTGTAAAACAAATGGCTAAATTATTTTTTTAAACAAAAGAAATAGAAAAAAAGATTTGATTATTTCAGCGACTCAGGATTAACGCTACATCAGTAAACAGTCTTGTGCTAATATTACGGAATACTATTTTTACCCATTACTGTGGAAACTGTAATATGTTTAATACAATATTTTATTTGTAAATAAATGTGTGAACGATATGCAGCATATCCAGATGGTTTAGTGAATATTTAAATTAACATTGCTAGTACTGTAATACCCAGTGTACAAAGGAGGGGGTGGTGAACACGTTTACTTATTTATAGGGCTTTTTAGGTGAACATTTCAATTATATTAATATTTCCAGAGCTAATTAGGTACTGTAGAGCACCTTGTTAAATCTAATATACTGGTAAAGGCAGATTATTATATCTAATTTAGGTTAAATGTTGTGTCTAACTTCTTTAAGATTGTTTCATGACTTATACATGTGTAAGGAAAGGCACTGTCTGATAACATATAACATATCACACTTGCTGACCTCTGGGCTGCCATCTCTGGGAGTGGGGCGGCCGGGTCAACAGTGTACAACTTAGTTGGCAATGCCAGGGAGTACTGCTGCAATTGCATCATCGTGGCCACGTCTCCACTATACAAACAGCAATTGTAAAAATGTGGCCAGTTCCATGTTGATGTGATTCAATGAGAATTGTATCATCAAGTCACTCTGACCACTCACTTCACTGCAAGTGGGCAGAAGTGGCGGTCAGTCCTACGGGAGACGTTTCTGGCTTTCATGGCATCCAGGAGAGTCATCCAAGATTTGGGAGTCTCCTGCATATTACTAGGAAGTAGGCAGGTAAGGAGTGCTGCCTTATAACGTAGAGGCATTTTGCTAGTCAGTGACAGAATATCTGCAGACTATCCCTCTATTGAAGCTGTGCTGGTTTATGGTATGTCTCCTACTGATGTGCTCTATTTTCTGCTCTTCTGACAAATGAAGGCTGAATAAGCTTCAAATTTCAAATTGCAAATAAATATAATTTTAAACACAATGTACTAAAATCTAAATGCACTAAAAAAAAATTTTTTTATTATTCATACTATACTCAAATTAAACATGAGAGCACAAGGGGGAAATGTATCAAACCTTCTTAAGAGTGGAAAAGTGGAAAAGTTGGCCATAGCATCCAATCTGCTTGTAGCTAGCAGTTATCAAGTACATTCTATAAATGATAGGTACAAGCTGATTGGTTGCTATTGTCAACTTCTATAATTCCCGACTTCTCCTGTCCTTTAGAAGGCTTGATACATCTCCGCCCAATTCCAAGCATTCATACATTGTAAGAAACGTAAAAAATTCATTGTATTTTCACCTATATGTTTCGCCAATTTCCATATAGTTGAATGGCGCATTTTTCACAAAAAGGTAAATAAATAAAAAACATACAGAGCGCACCTCACTAACCTTTCCCAGTGTTTCAAATTTTTGCCAGGGGGCATATAATTGGTCCTGCTTTCCCTCTCTGACCTCCTTCCAACATCTTCATATTGTTTCTGTAGCCTTGCCCACTGGCAGAGTCCTTTGTGACTGTTTACAAGGAAAAATGGCAGGTCAGCAGCATAGGCAGACAAAACTCAAGTGCCAGAACTCATTTAGTCCATTTTTTAATGAAATATATAACTGGCTTGTTTGGTGGAGATTTTGTATATATATATATATAGATGTAGCCACGCTTAAGGGGGGTACTCACGGGAGAGATGTGTGCTGAGCGATCTTAACACAGACCGCTCAGCACACATCTCTCACCCCGCTCAGCACAGCGCGATGTGCTGAGCGAGGGGGAAAGCCGACGGGGGGCCGCTCACTTCACACAACGGTGAAGTGAGCGACCCGCTAGATTGAGCCTGCATGCAGGCTCAATCTAGCACCGGCGATAGCGATGCGCGGGGCCGCGCATCACTATCGCTGGGGGGCATACACACGGCAGATCCGAGCTTAAAATCTAAGCAATCTAGCAAGATTGCTTAGATTTTAAGCACGGATCTCTCCGTGTGTACCCCCCTTTATCCAGCCTGCGGCTCAGCGGCTTAGTTTGCCGCTCATGTAATCCTATGGACGTGCGTACTTAGACGCACATGCGAGTCCTGGACACGGGCACACTTGTCGCACCTGGATTGCCACAAATACGGCAAGCTGCAGGTTGGATGAGCGTGGCTACATCTGTACAACAATGGTTCTCAAACTTGACCCTCAGGACCCCAAACAGTTCATGTTTTCCAGGTCACTCAGCAGCAGTGGTGGTTCCAAAGGTGGGGTGCAGTCCAAGATTCAAATAGGGGAGTCACATCAACTGGCAGTGATCCCAGACCATCGATGTTTGGGGAGCAGTTGGTGTGCCTCCCCTATTTGAATTTGGACTCCGCTGCAGCCCTACCACTGGATCCACCACTGCCCATCAGGTACACAGGTGCAGGTGCACTCACGAACACATTTTAAAAGATCCACAGGTGGAGCTGCTGTAATTATTTCACTTGCGATACTGTGGGGAGAACTGGAAAACATGAACTCTTTAGGGTCCTGAGCACTGAGTTTGAGAACCTAGGATAATATACTGCTTCTTAAATCATGGGATATTTCCTGTTTCAGATGATGTTTAAGAGGCTTTGTTCTTTAAGCAAATTTTTATTATTTCATAAAATATTCTCTGCCTTTACTGGCTATTTGTCAGAAGCTGTGTTGCTAGGCCCAGCTGACCCTTATAGCCATCACTGCAAGGCTACTGCTGACTGCCAAGTTTCCAGAACTTATATGGTAATAGAATATAATAGAAATAAGCCTTGACGGCTGCAGCCCTTGGGATGCAGTGCCGACCACATAGTGCAGGGGAGAACCCCTTAGCATATATAACATATATGATGTATGTAATAGATGTGCTTGTTCATCCGGGGATTGGCAACGCTGTGTCCATCAGGCACCGTGCGGCACCTGGGACTCGACACTAGGCCTCATACTCCTTCTAAGTCTGCCCACTGACTCCTGTGAAACTAGACAATGGGAGTCTGGGGCAGGCTTAGAAGCAGAGTGAAGCCTTATACCGAGTCCCGGGAGCCGCAAGGCGCCTGGTAGGCACAGTGCTGCTGGAGCTGATGCTGCCACTGGAAATAAGTTACAGCATAAACATATATATATAAATACATGAAGAAAAAGAGTGGGGGATGTGTGTGTATCATATGCTAATATATATATATATATATATATATTTATTTAATATATATACACATCGAATAGGCAGCACTCACATGTAGACAAAGTGTAAATGCTGGTGCCTTCCTAGAAACCCATGCAGGGTCCACGATACACCATACAGTCGCCAGTCGGCGGCACTCAGGAAAAAATGACAGGACACGCTGCTGTGTGATAGATCAACGTTTCGAAGTTGCTTTATTGCCTCGTCATCAGGCAATAAAGCAGCTTTGAAATGTTGGTCTATCACTCAGCAGCGTGTCCTGCCATTTTTTCCTGATTGCCACCGACTGTATGGTGTATATATATATATATATATATATATATACAGGTTGAGTATCCCATATCCAAATATCCGAAATACGGAATATTCCGAAATACGGAATTATGTGAGTGAGAGTGAGATAGTGAAACTTTTGTTTTCTGATGGCTCAATGTACACAAACTTTGTTTAATACACACAGTTATTAAAAATATTGTATTAAATGACCTTCAGGCTGTGTGTATAAGGTGTATATGAAACATAAATGAATTTTGTGACTGCAGATACACTTTGTTTAATGCACAAAGTTATCAAAAATATTGGCTAAAATTACCTTCAGGCTGTGTGTATAAGGTGTAGATGAAACATAAATGCATTCTGTGCTTAGATTTGGGTCCCATCGCCATAATATCTCATTATGGTATGCAATTATTCCAAAATACGGAAAAATCCCATATCCAAAATACCTCTGGTCCCAAGCATTTTGGATAAGGGATACTCAACTCAACCTGTATATACATAGTGTCACAGTGACCCCTAATATTTCCCTATACTGTAGATTGTAATCTTGTGAGCGGGACCCTCTTACCTATCTTTCTCTTATTACCCAGTCTTGTTTTAGTACTATTTATTCCCAATTGAATATGCTGGTACTATATAACTAAAATAATAAATTACTGCTAATAAAAACATATACCAAATCCTATTACATATTACATATTTGCACAGTAAAATGCTGATGTGCAGACACATGGCACACTCATACCGTGTACTGGGTCTGATTCATAATTGTACGATATTGCACATCCACAGAGAAGAGGCTGTGCGATACCTTACAATTAATATGCTAATGCTGCAAGAGGCGTCTGAGAAGAAAAGTCGCCAGAAGAAAAGATGCCTGTTGAAGTTTTGTAGATTCGAGTGTTGAGTCTGAAGGCACATAATCGAATCACCATCACATGGTTTCCAGCATCAGCATCTGAGTAAGCCGAATCTTTGTTTGTTATCTCACCCCTGCGCTTCTCACACTAGATTTTAGGCTCTCACAAGAACAGTGCCCTTTCTACCCTCTGCTTTCAGGTCCTGACTTTTTTTCTTTACCTGGTATGTCTATGCTGGATTTATGTTCTGCATATCCAAATGTCTGGAATTGTGAGTACAATCAATGTCATAATACTAATAATGAATAAACCCCTAATAATATCTGGTCAGAGTTGTCTTTAATGATTAAAAACTAAAACCTAGGTTGGGTTGTGTTGTGGCAATGCGTAGCAGCACATTTATAAATGCTCATAACCAAGACGAGGGTTAACTAGAAATATTTTTATTCTGATAGATACTCTCTACCACTTTACACGCTGAATGCATTTATAGGGCATGAGTTATGTTCTTCTATTCTTTGAACTCTGTGAAGAAAATAAAAGCTAATTCCAAAATGTGTGTTTGAGAAATGAACCACGTTCTTATCCCCACGAGCGCGGCTGCCTTCTCACTCTGCTGGCTTAGACACGTCTCCCTATGGAACTCATGTACAATCACATAGGCCGAAGTTTACTTCAACGCAGGATTAACAAGGTAGCAGTTTATTGCTCTGCTCTTCTGTGGCATAATACAACTAAAGACTTGTACAAAACAATGAATTAATTGGGCTTTGCAACATTTCAACCTCTTAATTACAACATATTAATTGGAAAATCTTTTGGCCTTTTAAATATTGGGAGAGGTGGTAACTTCACCACCTTCCCAGGTCATACACACTTAAGACACCCACCTAAGACATGCACATTATGACAATGAATCAGTTCTGAACAGTCCTTACGTACAGGTAGGAGCACATTTATTTGCCACAATGACAGATCATACAGATGGGGAAGACTATACTACGCGTATGTTAGGCAACGTGGGGCCGAAGTCATGGAAAGTCATGGCTACTCCCCTATCACTTCACTGGGGAAAACATGATAATCTGATTAATGCAATAAGGTTGGCTTTGTCTGTAGCAATGATTTTAAAGACAATAGGGTAAATTTACTAAGATGGGAGTTCTATTTAAGATGTGATGTTGCCCATAGCAATTAATCAGATTGTATTTCTCATTTATCTAGCACCCTCTAGAAGATAGTACCTGGAATCTGATTGGTTGCTATGGGCAACATCCCACCTTAAATAGAACTCCCATCTTAGTAAATTTACCCCAATCTGACATCATTTGGATAATTAGTTGTTTATATCTGGGTTTGCTCCTCCATTCTGTGTCTCCAGTGCAGTACAATACAAATAGGTGTGGAATGGTCTGGTTTCTACTAATAGCGACACCATGAATAAACACTCTGGACTGGTTTCTGCTATCAACTAAAACCAAAGGTCCTAATTGAAATGTGGGAGCAGATGTGGCTGCATCTTTTGGCGGTCACCCACCTGAGACTTTACGCAAGTGCTGCTACAAAGTGTCACGATCCGGGTATCTGGACGCCATTACTTACCCTTCAGATGCCTCCTGAGGCTGGCTCAGCGTTCCAGGACCGGATCCCATCCGTTACACTGATGTCCACATTCCTGCCTCCTCTCCTGTCACTCTGAGACGCGGTCACCACGGCGCCATGTAACATCTGGAATGGCGTTCCCCGCGGCCTCCACCGCTGTCCCTGAGTTCCTGCATGCAGAGTGTCAGAGTGGCGATTACGTCAGCCGCGGCCTCCGCTGTGCCCGCGTGGTTTAGATGTGCAATCATCAGTCTGGCGTCTCCTGTCTCCTGTGGCCGGCGCCGCCATTGTTGTTTCAATTCTCACATGGATTACAAACCAAACTTCCCTCCAAGTGTCTGCATGGGCGCAGCCACCTTGGATTTTGTCATCTGATCATTTCCACCAATCTGCTGTCTGTATTGTTAATCTGCATAATTGCCTAGCCAACCCCTTCCTTGCTGCAGGTATAAATATGCTGTGCCTGAGCAAGGAAGGCGTCAGTGCTTTGGTTGTCTAACCTAGTTCCAGTTTGTCTCTCTCCTGTGGTTGTCTTCCAGGTTCCAGCTCCTGTCTCCAGACTTCTGCTATAGAGACCCGCACCAGCATTCCATCTGCGGTGCAGCCTGACTCTCCGATCCATTCTGGACTCACCTGTTTCCAGCTACAACAATCACCTGCTTCCAGCCCAGCTTCCAGCAGTGTACAGCTTCTTTTAAAGGGCAGGTGTCCTTTCTGCAGTTTACCACTCTCCACCGGTATTATTATTTCACCGCTCTCAAACAATCACCTGCTTCCAGCCCAGCTTCCAGCAGTGTATAGCTTCTCTTAAAGGGCCGGTGTCCTTTTCTGCAGTTTACCACTCTCCACCGGTATTATTATTTCACCGCTCTCAAACTCCAAACTTCATTATTATTTCATCGCTCTCAAGTTCGTTTATTATTTAACTGGTTCCAGCCAGTATCCACTCCGTACCAACAACAGTCTGGTTCCAGCCAGTATCCACAGCAGCCGTTTTACCTTCAGCAGCCCAGCCTTTCCTGGAACATCAGCTGGTACGATCCTGGGTTCTCTCCATTGCTACAGTCAGGCCTGGTAAGGACTTTCCAACTAGAAGATTATAAGAACTGTCTCACTCTACCAGTGCCTGTGGCCCTTGCCACCCTGTAGTACCCAAGAATTGTATTTATCCTCTGTTGACTTTTATGTTTCCTTTTACTGCTGCTGTGTTACGGAGTTTGTCATAATAAACATCATTGACTTTTATCCTGGTTGTCGTGGTCACGCCTTCGGGCAGTTATTCTACATGTTACTTACATGTCTAGGGGTCTGATACAACCTCCCAGGTTCCGTTACATCTCAGCCCCTACAACTGAGGCTGCCTCCCGTCAGCTCAGGCCCTCAGTTGTGACAGTAAGCACTGACCTAATGAATCCAGCCGGAGACCAGGATCAAGCGGCCAGGCCAATGCAAGAACTGGCAGCCCAACTTGAACATCAGGAGGCTGCACAGGGCCACATCATCCGCTGTCTCCAGGATCTCTCTACACGGCTGGATGGGATTCAAACGACCCTCCGTGGACCTGGCACGTCCGGTGCGTCCACTACAGTGACACCAGCTGTAACCCCACCCACCTTACCCATTTCCAGTCCACATCTTCATCTTCCAACGCCAGCAAAATTTGATGGATCTCCAAGGTTCTGCAGGGGATTTCTCAATCAATGTGAAATCCACTTTGAGCTTCTACCTGGCAATTTCTTCAGTGACCGTACCAAAATTGCCTATATCATCTCCCTTCTCAGTGGCTCAGCCCTTGACTGGGCATCACCTTTATGGGAGAAGTCTGATCCCCTGCTATCCTCCTATACTGACTTTGTAGCTACATTCAGGCGCATCTTCGACGAGCCAGGCCGGATAACATCTGCTTCATCTGAGATTCTCCGTTTACGCCAGGGAACACGTACTGTGGGACAGTATCTTATACAGTTTAAAATCCTGGCATCCGAACTGGCATGGAACGACGAGGCCCTGTATGCTGCATTCTGGCATGGCTTATCAGAACGCATCAAGGATGAGTTAGCTACCAGAGACTTGCCCTCTAAGTTGGATGAGCTAATTTCTCTTTGCACGAAGGTTGATCTACGTTTCAGAGAGAGAGCAACTGAGCGAGGAAGATCATCTACTCCTAAATCTTCTGCTCCTCCTCCTCGTCAACCATCTCCATCCAAGGATGAGCCTATGCAAATTAGTCGTTCCCGTCTATCTCCCGCTGAGCGCCGAAGACGTCTCTCTGAGTCTCTCTGTCTCTACTGTGCAGCTCCGTCGCACACTATCAATGCCTGTCCCAAACGTCCGGGAAACTCCAGATCCTAGCTCGCCAAGGAGAGGGCCGGCTAGGAGTAATGATCTCCTCTCCATCTCCTCATGACTGTAACCTCCCAGTGTCGCTCCAAATTGCTCAACGTTACAGGAACGTCATTGCCCTCCTTGATTCCGGAGCAGCTGGGAATTTCATAACCGAAGCTTATGTTAAACGGTGGTCCCTACCCACCGAGAGACTGTCCTCGTCCATCTCTTTGACTGCCGTGGATGGCAGCAAGATTTTTGACGCAGTCATTTCCTTAAGGACTCTTCCAGTTCGTCTGAGAGTGGGAGTTCTTCATTCTGAGTATATTTCTTTTTTAGTGATTCCAAGAGCCATACATCCAGTGGTTTTAGGCCTTCCATGGCTCCGTCTCCACAACCCATCAATTGACTGGACGACTACGCAAATACTGGCATGGGGTCCCTCCTGTGCTGAGACTTGTTTAGCCAAAGTTCTTCCTGTTTGTTCTTCCTTCCCCAGGTCATCTGATGTTCCGCCTCCTCCATATCAAGACTTCACGGACGTGTTCAGTAAAGCCTCTGCTGATATCCTTCCTCCTCATAGAGAATGGGACTGCCCAATCGACCTCATTCCAGGGAAGGTTCCACCGCGAGGCCGAACTTATCCGTTGTCTCTGCCTGAGACACACTCCATGGAAGAGTACATCAAAGAGAACCTGGCGAAGGGTTTCATCCGACCATCTTCTTCTCCAGCCGGCGCAGGCTTCTTCTTCGTTAAGAAGAAAGACGGTGGTCTGCGTCCGTGCATCGACTACAGAGGTCTGAACGATATTACCGTCAAGAACCGATACCCTTTACCCCTGATTACCGAGCTCTTTGATAGAGTTAGTGGTGCAACTATTTTCACAAAGCTGGACTTGAGGGGTGCCTACAATCTCATCCGAATCCGTGAGGGTGACGAGTGGAAGACCGCCTTTAACACCCGTGACGGACATTATGAGTACCTCGTCATGCCCTTCGGATTGAGCAACGCTCCAGCAGTCTTCCAGCACTTCGTGAATGAGATTTTCAGGGACATCTTGTACCGCCATGTCGTGGTTTATCTAGACGACATCCTCATCTTTGCTAATAATCTCGAAGATCATCGTTTCTGGGTAAAAGAGGTTCTTTCCCGTCTCCGTGTCAATCACCTCTATTGTAAATTGGAGAAGTGTGTGTTTGAAGTTAAAACCATTCCGTTTCTAGGTTACATTGTGTCCGGTTCCGGACTAGAGATGGATCCTGAGAAACTCCAAGCAATCCAGAATTGGCCTATACCCTTAAGCCTCAAAGGGGTCCAGAGGTTCTTAGGGTTCGCCAATTATTATAGAAAATTTATACGAGACTTTTCCACCATTGTGGCGCCTATCACTGCATTAACCAAGAAAGGTGCTAATCCGTCCAAGTGGTCCGAGGAAGCTACACAGGCCTTTCACCTTCTGAAGCAACGGTTCATCTCTGCACCAGTTCTGAAACAGCCCGACACCGACTCTCCTTTTATCTTAGAGGTAGATGCCTCCTCCGTTGGAGTAGGAGCAGTGTTATCCCAGAGGGCCAAAGATGGACATCTACATCCTTGCAGTTTCTTCTCCCGGAAGTTCTCCCCAGCTGAGCGCAACTATGCCATTGGCGATCAGGAGTTGCTAGCCATCAAGCTCGCTCTGGAGGAGTGGAGATACCTGTTGGAGGGAGCTTCCCACTCAATCACCATACTTACCGACCACAAAAATCTTTTATATCTCAAAGGCGCACAATGTCTGAATCCTCGTCAGGCCAGATGGGCACTTTTCTTCTCTAGGTTTGACTTTAAACTCCAGTTCTGTCCGGGTTCTCAGAATCGTAAGGCCGATGCCCTTTCCCGCTCATGGGAGCAAGAAAATGAGTCCGAGTCTGCAGACAAGCATCCTATTATTAATCCGTTGGCATTCTCCACGGTAGGGATGGACTCTACGCCTCCACCAGGGAAAAGTTTTGTTAAGCCAGTTCTAAGGAAGAAGCTCATGCATTGGGCCCATGCTTCCCGTTTTGCTGGACATACAGGCATTCAGAAAACCCTTGAATTTATTTCTAGGTCCTACTGGTGGCCAACTCTGAAGAAGGACGTTATGGAATTTATTGCCTCCTGCCCAAAGTGTGCCCAACACAAAGTCTCCCGCCAGTCGCCTGCGGGGCAACTGGTTCCATTATCTGTTCCCCGTCGACCTTGGACCCATTTGTCGATGGACTTTGTTTCCGATCTACCTATCTGCAACAAGTTTAATACCATCTGGGTGGTAGTTGACCGGTTCACCAAGGTGGCACATTTCATCCCTCTCACCGGTCTTCCGTCAGCTTCCAAGTTGGCTCAAGTGTTTATACAAGAGATCTTCCGACTTCACGGTCTTCCTGAAGAGATCATCTCGGATCGTGGAGTACAATTTGTAGCCAAATTTTGGCGAAGTTTGTGTCAAGCCCTCCAAGTCAAGTTAAAGTTTTCCACGGCTTACCATCCTCAGACCAATGGTCAAACCGAGAGGGTGAATCAGGACTTGGAGGCCTTCCTCCGTATATATGTGTCTTCCTCTAAAGATGACTGGGTTCAACTCCTTCCTTGGGCCGAGTTCAGCCACAACAATCAATACCATTCCTCATCTTCTTCTACACCATTCTTCATTAATTATGGATTCCACCCTAAAGTCCCAGAATTCCAACCGCTTCCCGCAACTTCTGTTCCAGCAGTGGATGTCACCTTGCGTCAGTTTTCAAATAACTGGAGGAACGTCCGCGCAGCCCTGCTTAAAGCCTCATTCAGGTATAAGAAGTTTGCCGATAGGAAGCGTAGAGCGGTTCCTGCTCTCAAGGTGGGTGATCGTGTGTGGCTGTCCACGAAGAATTTGAGGTTGAGAGTTCCCAGCATGAAATTTGCACCTCGCTACATCGGACCCTTCAAGATTGAACAAGTCATCAATCCTGTTGCCTACAGGTTACAGTTACCATCCTTCTTGAAAATACCCAGGACATTTCATATTTCTTTGTTGAAACCGCTGATCCTGAATCGGTTTCATTCCGCACTTCCTCCAGCTCCCAAAGTTCAGACTCAACGGGGAGTCGAGTACGAGGTGGCCAAGATTTTGGACTCACGTTTCCGTTACGGTCAGTTACAATACCTCATTGACTGGAAGGGCTATGGTCCTGAAGAACGCTCTTGGACCAATGCCTCAGACGTCCATGCTCCTGCCTTGGTCCGAAATTTCCACGCAAAGTTTCCTTTAAAGCCTAAGAAGTGTCCTGGGGCCACTCCTAAAGGGGGGGGGGTGCTGTCACGATCCGGGTATCTGGACGCCATTACTTACCCTTCAGATGCCTCCTGAGGCTGGCTCAGCGTTCCAGGACCGGATCCCATCCGTTACACTGATGTCCACATTCCTGCCTCCTCTCCTGTCACTCTGAGACGCGGTCACCGCGGCGCCATGTAACATCTGGAATGGCGTTCCCCGCGGCCTCCACCGCTGTCCCTGAGTTCCTGCATGCAGAGTGTCAGAGTGGCGATTACGTCAGCCGCGGCCTCCGCTGTGCCCGCGTGGTTTAGATGTGCAATCATCAGTCTGGCGTCTCCTGTCTCCTGTGGCCAGCGCCGCCATTGTTGTTTCAATTCTCACATGGATTACAAACCAAACTTCCCTCCAAGTGTCTGCATGGGCGCAGCCATCTTGGATTTTGTCATCTGATCATTTCCACCAATCTGCTGTCTGTATTGTTAATCTGCATAATTGCCTAGCCAACCCCTTCCTTGCTGCAGGTATAAATATGCTGTGCCTGAGCAAGGAAGGCGTCAGTGCTTTGGTTGTCTAACCTAGTTCCAGTGTGTCTCTCTCCTGTGGTTGTCTTCCAGGTTCCAGCTCCTGTCTCCAGACTTCTGCTATAGAGACCGGCACCAGCATTCCATCTGCGGTGCAGCCTGACTCTCCGATCCATTCTGGACTCACCTGTTTCCAGCTACAACAATCACCTGCTTCCAGCCCAGCTTCCAGCAGTGTACAGCTTCTCTTAAAGGGCCGGTGTCCTTTCTGCAGTTTACCACTCTCCACCGGTATTATTATTTCACCGCTCTCAAACAATCACCTGCTTCCAGCCCAGCTTCCAACAGTGTATAGCTTCTCTTAAAGGGCCGGTGTCCTTTTCTGCAGTTTACCACTCTCCACCGGTATTATTATTTCACCGCTCTCAAACTCCAAACTTCATTATTATTTCATCGCTCTCAAGTTCGTTTATTATTTAACTGGTTCCAGCCAGTATCCACTCCGTACCAACAACAGTCTGGTTCCAGCCAGTATCCACAGCAGCCGTTTTACCTTCAGCAGCCCAGCCTTTCCTGGAACATCAGCTGGTACGATCCTGGGTTCTCTCCATTGCTACAGTCAGGCCTGGTAAGGACTTTCCAACTAGAAGATTATAAGAACTGTCTCACTCTACCAGTGCCTGTGGCCCTTGCCACCCTGTAGTACCCAAGAATTGTATTTATCCTCTGTTGACTTTTATGTTTCCTTTTACTGCTGCTGTGTTACGGAGTTTGTCATAATAAACATCATTGACTTTTATCCTGGTTGTCGTGGTCACGCCTTCGGGCAGTTATTCTACATGTTACTTACATGTCTAGGGGTCTGATACAACCTCCCAGGTTCCGTTACATCTCAGCCCCTACAACTGAGGCTGCCTCCCGTCAGCTCAGGCCCTCAGTTGTGACACAAAGCCTTTCCCTGTATATCCATGCGTCTGTACATGCGGTAATACCGCCTAGTGCAGTGATCTCCCACCCGTAGCTCGCGAGCTACCGGTAGCTCGCCATAGTATTTTCAGTAGCTCACAGAGCGCACAGGCTTGGGCAGTCACTGGCACTCCTCCTCCCTTCATTTTTAATATGGTGCCGGCTGTCAGTCAATCAGAGCTCGTGAACTGGCAGTGACGGCACCTGATTGGCTGCCGGACCGCGAGTTTTGATTGGCTCAGTTACCGGCACCATATTTTAAATGCCCGCCGCCGGCGGAGACTCTGTCACCCTCACCGCAGCTGCTCTCCGGGCTTCACAGGAGAGGCGCACGCTGTGCTCTCCTCCCCTTTCGTCCCACATACAGGAGGAGCAGCACCGGCGGCAGTAGAAGAAGCCAGCAAGGGTTAGCACTGTGTGGGGCACTGTATCGGACACTGGGGGGGGGGGGGGCAATTTAAATGGTACTGCAGGGGGAATTGTATCTGGCACTGTTGGGGGGCATTATTTGTGTATCTGGCACTGCTGGTAGGCATTATTTGAATATCTGGCACTGCTGAAGGGCATTATTTGTGTATCTGGCACTGCTGAGGGGCATTATTTGTGTATCTGGCACTACGCAGAGGGGGGCATTACTTGTAGTTGTAGACCACACCAACTTTTGTGAGGCCACACCCACTTTTGCAGGAATGCACACGCATTGAGGGGAGTGGGTAGCTCCTTCAGAGGTTTTATTTTCTGAAAGTAGCTCACACCCCAATTAAGGTTGGAGACCATTGGCCTAGTGTGTCTATAGACGCCACCATTGGTAGTATCATAGTGTGGGTGAGTCCTAGGGACATGGCTTTGACCATGTAGGACAGTGTTTCCCAACCTTGGTCCTCAAGGCAAACTAATGGTCCACATTTTCAAGACAGCCATACTCGAGCACAGGTGACTTAATTAGTACCTCTGTTATTTTTATTTTACTATCTATGCTAAAGCATGAGTATCCTCAAAACCTAGACTGTTAAGTCTGCCTTGAGAACCGAGGTTGGGAAACACTGATGAAGGATCAGGAATCTGGCCACCTGGGTGCAGGGTGGACTGTTGCTGCTGGAGGGGAATCTTGTCAGAACAAATATGATAGGGGACGCTATGCAGACTATTTAAAGTTAAATTCTGCCAGTGAAATGAGCACAGTGTCAAGCCCAAATGTGGAATGACGTAAATTTGTGCAATGAACAGTTTTAATTTGGTAGAAAGCATAGAACACAGCAGACTCTGTATGCAAATGCCACGAGGCAGGAAAGCTGTGATCTAAGGAAGCATTGCCTTGAAATGAGGACAGTGCATTATGTGGGACAGCTCTCAAGCAGCGCCTGTACACTTGCAGATTGTTTCTAGGCTCTCTCACAAACAGTGGGAATCTAGACACATATACAGTAGACCCTCTACCCCCCCCCCCCCCCCCACACACACACACACACACACACACCTCCTGACATTTACATAGGCCCTCATTCCGAGTTGTTCGCTCGGTAAAAATCTTCGCATCGCAGCGATTTTCCGCTTAATGCGCATGCGCAATGTCCGCACTGCGACTGCGCCAAGTAAATTTGCTATGCACTTAGTAATTTTACTCACGGCTTTTTCATCGGTCTGGCGATCATAATGTGATTGACAGGAAATGGGTGTTACTGGGCGGAAACAGGCCGTTTTATGGGCGTGTTGGAAAAAACGCTACCGTTTCCGGAAAAAACGCAGGAGTGGCTGGAGAAACGGAGGAGTGTCTGGGCGAACGCTAGGTGTGTTTGTGACGTCAAACCAGGAACGACAAGCACTGAACTGATCGCAGATGCCGAGTAAGTCTGAAGCTACTCAGAAACTGCTACGAGGTGTGTAATCGCAATATTGCGATTACTTCGTTCGCAATTTTAAGATGCTAAGATTCACTCCCAGTAGGCGGCGGCTTAGCGTGAGCAACTCTGCTAAAATCGCCTTGCGAGCGAACAACTCAGAATGACCTCCATAGTGTAGTACTACTGTATGTAAACTGCTAATTAGCTAAAATGTGGCAGATTTAAGCCAAGATCCAAAACAAAAGATAAGGCATGCAGTTGATTTTACATTAACAGCATTTTTAAATGATTTTATAATTCTTAATTAGTATTAAATATTTTAACAGTGTCACAAAGGATATATCACGTGTCAGGTACATAGATCACCTGGGCTGGAATGGTTGCATTATTGTAAGTATTAGAGTGTTGTACTGTATGTTATAAACATCATCTGTACTGCTGTAGTTTGCTACTTGCCTTTCATTTCCGGGGACAAACCCAGGTTACAGTATAAACATTTGCCCCTGAAAATGAATGCATCTTATAATGTTCTTGTTATTTAATAATAACCAGCTGCTCATAACTCATTAAATTTATCATTGCTATTGTTCTTTTTGCTAAATGCAGTTCAAAGTCTATTATCTTCTATGTACGCTACACAGGTTAGCAGCTAAAAGTAATAGCCTCCGAGCTCTGGAAGTGCTGGAATTTTGTGCAAATCTGCCCGTTTTTTTTAAAGCAGAAATTATTTACAAGGGAAAACCAGCCTGGCTTTGCCTTGTAAATGATTACTGCTTTGAATAAACAGGCAGACTTGCACAAATTCCTGCACCTCCAGAACTTGAAGGCTATTACATTTAGCCAAAGGTATGATGTATATATTGACATGAAACTGCTGGCATGTTCATAATGACGACACTGACTATATCAAATTCATGCAGATACTATATCAAATTCATGCATGTGCATACCCATCGTGTATACGATTAGCCGCCTGAGGTGCGTATATAGGCCCTCATTCCGAGTTGTTCGCTTGTTCTTTTTCATCGCATCGCAGTGAAAATCCGCTTAGTACGCATGCGCAAAGTTCGCACTGCGACTGCGCCAAGTAACTTTACTATGAAGAAAGTATTTTTACTCATGGCTTTTTCTTCGCTCCGGCGAACGTAATGTGATTGACAGGAAATGGGTGTTACTGGGCGGAAACACGGCGTTTTAGGGGCGTGTGGCTGAAAACGCTACCGTTTCCGGAAAAAACGCAGGAGTGGCTGGAGAAACGGTGGGAGTGCCTGGGCGAACGCTGGGTGTGTTTGTGACGTCAACCAGGAACGACAAGCACTGAACTGATCGCACAGGCAGAGTAAGTCTGGAGCTACTCTGAAACTGCGAAGTAGTTTGTAATAGCAATATTGCGAATACATCGGTCGCAATTTTAAGAAGCTAAGATTCACTCCCAGTAGGCGGCGGCTTAGCGTGAGCAACTCTGCTAAATTCGCCTTGCGACCGACCAACTCGGAATGAGGGCCATAGTTGCACCTGTGGCTCAGCCATTATAAGTGTACGTACGCTACTGTTCACGACTCACTTGCCATTACTATCTTACTGCGATGCTTTCACATTTACAGTCCACCTCAGCTTATATATATATATATATATATATATATAAAAAAAATATATATATATATATATATATATATATATATATATACACACAAATAAACATTACTATTCTAGAGTGGGCAATGAGATGCAGGATCAGAGCACCTAAATGTCGCTTACTAGAGGTGGATGTGGATCATTAGGTCGACCCTGTCTAGCTCCACAGTCACTAGGTCGACCACTGAAGGTCGACAGTAAGTAGGTCAACACTGACTGAAGGTCAACACATCACAGGTATGGAAGATCGACATGGTCATTAGATTGACATGGGCAAGGTCTATGCAAAAAAAGTTGATTTCGTTTTTTGTGTTTCTTGCCCCGAATTTCCAGCTAGGGCCACTTACAGTTCAAACGCGTCCCCTTGTGGGTCTCGCGTCACTCGCCACGCTTCGGGCACAGTTTACAACCAGCTCCATGCCCACTTGGATAGAGGAGGTATAAAAGGTTCTGAAACCCCCCAAAAAATTGTCAACCTTTTGTGTGTTGACCTTGCCCATGTCAACCTAATGACCATGTCGACCTTCCATACCTGTCGACCTAGTCATTTGTTGACCTTCAGTCAGTGTCGACCTACTTACTGTCAGCCTAGTGACTGTTGACCTAGACAGTGTCGACCTAAAGACTGGATACCACTAGAGGTTAGTGATAGCTTTGCAGCACTTTATGGGAGTAAGCTATGTATGATCTGGATCTATAGAATTTGCATCACATAGTTGTGTTTAAAGAGCCCCTTTAGCTTTGGCGTCCAGCTGTACTGTTCGAACGTGCCTTGAGCAGGCCCTGTTGTCGGCCTAATGACTACATCCCTGTTATACAATTTACAATCTATTAAAAGTAACTGTATAACCTGGAAAAGCAAATCCCACCCACTATAAATCTATACTATAATGAGCCACTGCACTGTAGTAATGGGTTTGGACTGTATATCCAAAGGAATATAGCCAAACTGTCATTCAGCCCAGAACCCCAGACTGATGTCCAGGAATTTATTCATGTATTTTTTTAATTTTTTATTTATTTTTCTTTTATTATTTTTTTATTATTATTTTGAAATATATTATTATCATAGAAAAATTTAACTTTTTTTTTTATATATATTCTTTATTTTGGTTTTTCAGAAGAAACAAAGATGTTACAAACAGTACAACATTGTATAAACATGTGGTATAAAGTAAAGCATAGAACATCTAGAGCAGGGGTGGGGAACCTTTTTTCTACCAAGGGCCATTTGGATATTTATAAAATCCTTCAGGGGCCACACAAAAATTATCAACTTAAAAATTAGCCTGCCCCCAGTCACTTGTTATGCCCGATTAGATTTGCCCCCAGTCAGTTGTTATGCCCCATTAGATATGCCCACTGTCAGTTGTTTTGGGCCATTAGATATGCCCAGTCAGTTATGCCCCATTAGATATGCCCCCTGTAGTTATGCCCCATTAAATATGCCCCCTAGTAGTGCCGCTTACACACACACACACACACACACACACACACACACACACACACACACACACACACACATTATAAGAAAAAAAACACAATGCTCACCAGCCCTGCTCCTGCTTCCATACCGCTGCCCTCCCTCTCCTCGAAACTATGGGAGAGATGTCATGACGTCTCTCCCATAGTGCCGCACAGCCACACATGTACACTGCCCGAGCCAGAAGCTGGAGCTCAGGAGTGAGCGCCTGCCTCCGGCTGCTGCTGAGGAGCCGGGCGCCCGCTGGTGGTAAAATCTCAGCGGGCGCTCGGCATCTCCTCTCGTTTAGGTGAGCCTTGCCGGGCAGGATCAAGTGACTTTGAGGGCCTTATACGGCCCTCGGGCCTGAGGTTCCCCACCCCTGATCTAGAGTCTACACGAAAGACAAGACAAAGGATAGTGGGGGGAAAAGGGGTAAAGTCGGAGAAGGGGAATGGGTGAGCTAATCAATCTTAACTTCTTTTTAAATTTAAAAATACTATCATGTAGCAAGATCGGTTATGACAGTAATAGTTTTGGCTACACCTCCAAAAAATCTTTTGTTGAAATTGGCTTTGCTGCTTAATTAAAAGTACTCCCAAAAAACATACAAGACATACAGTATTTAATGCTCCAGAAATGATAAAAGGAATGTACATAAAAGTGGTAGCAGTACAAAAGTAAACAATTTATTAAACTATTCAAATGACTATTTCAAATAAAAAATACAAAAATATCTATTCAATAAATTGTTTACTTATATGAGGGTATCAGCTTACTTATATGCTGCTACTAGTGATGAGCGGGTTCGGTTCCTCGGAATCCGAACCCCCCCCGAACTTCACCCATTTTACACGGTTCCGAGGCAGACTCGGATCCTCCCGCCTTGCTCGGTTAACCCGAGAACGCCCGAACGTCATCATCCCGCTGTCGTATTCTCGCAAGATTCGTATTCGATATAAGGAGCCGCGCATCGCCATCATTTTCACTCGTGCATTGGAGATTATAGGGAGAGGACGTGTGCAGCGTGTCGGTGTGCTGCAAATATCTGTGCTCAGTGTGCTGCAAATATCTGTGCTCAGTGTGCTTGCAAATATCTGTGCTCAGTGTGCTGAAAATATCTACGTTCTCTGCCTGAAAAATACTCCATATCTGTGCTCAATGTGCTGCAAATATCTGTGCTCAGTGTGCTTTATTGTGGGGACTGGGGACCACTAGTATTATATAGTAGGACTCGCAGTGGCGGTTCTTGCCACGGGCAAGCGGTACTTTTGCCCGGGGCGCCGCCTTCCGGAGGGCGCCGCACCAGGGCAAGATCCGCCACTGTGCCCCTTGCAGTGCCCTGCTGTGCCCCCCCCCCCCGCTTTGAAGGGAACCAGACGCGTAGCGTCTAGTTTCCCTTCATTGAGAGGACTTTAGTTGTGTGGTGCGCGATGACGTCATCGCGCACCGCACAGCAAATGTCCTCTCCATGAAGGGAAACTAGACGCTGCGGTCTAGTTTCCCTTCATGTAGAGGACCTTTGCTGTGCGATGCGCGATGACGTCATCGCGCACCGCACAGCATAGTGGCACAGACACTAGGGGTCATAATTGACCTCTAGTGTCTATGCTGTTCTATGGGAGAGACGTAATAACGTCTCTCCCATAGATCGAAGAGAGGAGAAGAGCGGCGCCGCCGGCGGATGGGGGTCTGCAGCGGTCTGGATCAGGAACGGGGATGGTAAGTATACTTTTTTTATTTATTTTTTTCTTTCAGCGTCGTGGCCACGCCCCCATTCGAAGCCACGCCCCCATATTTTGCCCGGGGCGCCACTAGACTAAGAACCGTCCCTGAGTAGGAGGACAGTGCAGAGTTTTGATGACCAGTGACCACCAGTATTATACTTTCTCTGCCTGAAAAACGCACCATATCTGTGCTGCATTGTAGTATATAGTAGGAGGACAGTGCAGAATTTTGCTGACCAGTGACCACCAGTATTATATCAGTACGGTACAGTAGTCCACTGCTCTACCTACCTCAGTGTCGTCAAGTATACTTTCCATCCATACCTGTGGCGCATTTTAGTTGTTGTGCGCAGTATATATATTAGGAGGACAGTGCGTAATTTTGCTGACCACCAGTATATAATATATAGCAGTACGGTACAGTAGTCCACTGCTCTACCTACCTCTGTGTCGTCAAGTATACTATCCATCCATACCTGTGCTGCATTTTAGTTTTGCGCAGTGTATATAGTAGGAGGACAGTGCATAATTTTGCTGACCACCAGTATATAATATATAGCAGTACGGTACAGTAGGCCATTGCTATTGATATATTACTGGCATATAATTCCACACATTAAAAAATGGAGAACAAAAATGTGGAGGGTAAAATAGGGAAAGATCAAGATCCACTTCCACCTCGTGCTGAAGCTGCTGCCACTAGTCATGGCCGAGACGTTGAAATGACATCAACGTCGTCTGCCAAGGCCAATGCCCAATGTCATAGTAGAGAGCATGTAAAATACAAAAAACAAAAGTTCAGTAAAATGACCCAAAAATCAAAATTAAAAAGTGTCTGATGAGAAGCGTAAACTTGCCAATATGCCATTTACGACACGGAGTGGCAAGGAACGGCTGAGGCCCTGGCCTATGTTCATGGCTAGTGGTTCAGATTCACATGAGGATGGAAGCACCCATCCTCTCATTAAAAAACTGCAGTGCCACTCCTAGAAGGGCCAGGTGTTTTTGTCGTCCACTTAGGTCGCTTAGCTTAGTCACACAGCTACCTCATTGCACCTCTTTTTTTCTTTGCATCATGTGCTGTTTGGGGGACTATTTTTTAAATCTGCCATCCTGTCTGACACTGCAGTGCCACTCCTAGATGGGCCAGGTGTTTGTGTCGGCCACTTGGGTCGCTTAGCTTAGCCACACAGCTACCTCATTGCACCTCTTTTTTTCTTTGCATCATGTGCTGTTTGGGGACTATTTTTTTAAGTGCCATCCTGTCTGACACTGCAGTGCCACTCCTAGATGGGCCAGGTGTTCGTGTCGGCCACTTGGGTCGCTTAGCTTAGCCACACAGCTACCTCATTGCACCTCTTTTTTTCTTTGCATCGTGTGTTGTTTGGGGACTATTTTTTAAATCTGCCATCCTGTCTGACACTGCAGTGCCACTCCTAGATGGGCCAGGTGTTTGTGTCGGCCACTTGGGTTGCTTAGCTTAGTCACACAGCTACCTCATTGCACCTCTTTTTTTCTTTGCATCATGTGCTGTTTGGGGACTATTTTTTGAAGTGCCATCCTGTCTGACACTGCAGTGCCACTCCTAGATGGGCCAGGTGTTTGTGTCGGCCACTTGGGTCGCTTAGCTTAGTCATCCAGCGACATCGGTGCAAATTTTTATTACTAAAAATAATATTGTGAGGTGTGAAGTGTTCAGAATAGACAGGAAATGAGTGGAAATTATGGTTATTGAGGTTAATAATACTATGGGATCAAAATGACCCCCAAATTCTATGATTTAAGCTGTTTTTGAGGGTTTTTTTGTAAAAAAAAACACCCGAATCCAACAAAAAAATTTCAGGGAGGTTTTGCCAAAACGCGTCCGAATCCAAAACACGGCCGCGAAACCGAATCCAAAACCAAAACACAAAACCTGAAAAATGTCCGGTGCACATCACTAGCTGCTACCAATTTTTTTTTATATTAATTATAGTATTTCTGGAGCTTTGGATATTATGAACCCTTCTAAACACTGTCTGGTATGCTTTTTGGGGGTAGATGTAAGATTAGTCATTATGGGGGAGAAGTGGTATCAGCGCACGTTATGCGCTGATACCACCATGTATTACTGTGCCAGCGTGCTGTACATGACGGGGATGCTATGCGTCCCTGTCTTTATCGGCGCTGCTATCTACAAGATGGCACTGCAGGTGTCGCTGCTTATACACCACAACCAGGGACAGCATTGTTCCTGGCTGCGTCAGCTGCGGCCGGTGGAGAGAGACAGCGCATCAGCAATAGATGTACTTTAGTGGGATCGTTGGAAGGGGAGTTTTCACTCCACCTGCTTTGACAGACAAGATGTAAATACCTCCTGTCGGTGTAGCTTCCTACTTCACCTTGGTAATGAAGCAAAGCAGGAAGTGTTTAGGGTTAGGCTGTAAGAAGTAAGGGTTAGACTGCAGGAGCAGAGGGTTAGGGTTAGGCTGCAGGGGGAGGGGGAGCTTAGGGTTAGGCTGTGGGAAGTGAGGGTAGGTTGCAGGAGGGGAGGGTTAGGGTTAGGCTGTGGGAAGTGTAAGGGTTAGGTTGCGGAGGGGGGAGGTTAGGGTTAGGATGCGGGGGTAGGGGGACATTAGGGTTAGGCTGTGGGAAGTTAGGGTTAGGTTGCGGAGGGGGAAGGTTAGGGTTAGGATGCGGGGGGAAGGGGAGATTAGGGTTAGGCTGTAGGAAGTAAGGGTTAGGCTGCAGGAGCAGAGGGTTAGGGTTAGGCTGCAAGGGGAGGGGGAGCTTAGGGTTAGGCTGTGGGAAGTGAGGGTTAGGTTGCAGGAGGGGAGGGTTAGGGTTAGGCTGTGGGAAGTGTAAGGGTTAGGTTGCGGAGGGGAAAGGTTAGGGTGCGGGGGAGGGGGAGATTAGGGTTAGGCTGTGGGAAGTTAGGGTTAGGTTGCGGGAGAGAAGGGTTAGAGCTAGGCTGCTGGGAGAGGGGAAGATTAGGGTTAGGCTGTGGGAAGTGAGGGTCAGGTTGCAGGAGGAGAGGGATAGTTTAGTTTAGCACACCTGTAGAGATTTAGGAAGTTGGGATACCGGTGTCAGTAATCTGACCACAGGCATCCTTACTGCCGGTATCAAGTACCCAACCCGCCATGTTATTCAGAGACAATACAAGCAAAAAAAAAGTTTAAGTGATAAATTGTAATGGTTAAGTATTATGAACTTTTATTTATAAAGAACTGACATATTCGGAGGCACTGTTCATTGAGGGGCTCCTGATACAAACAAATAACATGAAAAGAGGTAAAGATGACTGTGCCTTACGAGATCACAGTCTAAGAGTAAGGGAGAAAAGCTAAAAGTTTGCAAGACTTTCTTATATAGTAAATAACATGTATTGAACAATATGAATATTGATTTTCAGGAATCACTTTTGTATACATAGTAAATAGGATAGTCTTTTTTTTTAGCATGCACCTACTTAGTTGGGTGGCTCTTTTCTGTGACCTCCCAACCTATTAGCTGTAGCAAAGATCAAACCATTCTGCTTATACAGAGGCAGCTGCTACAGTTCATTGGTCGGACTTAGTCTCAGTCCAATTCAATAGAGCCCTTCTGTCCTGATCTGTTGAATTGGCCGGGTAAAGATTGTTGTTTGGAAAGTGTAATTATTAGTAATAGTCAGTGACAGGAGAGAACTGTGAAATGCACAAGGATAGGTTATGTAAAACAAACAGACAAATTAAAGAGCAACAGAGCATAAAAAGGATTTGACAGGACGACGGATGACTAAATATTGGACCGGAAGAAAGACTACTGCATGTTCAACACCACAGAGCTAGAGATCAGAGGGCCTGACCTCTGTATATGCAATGCTGACAGACAGATAATAGCAGGAATGAGATCTACTGTACAAAGATCAACTACCTGGACCAAGGTGGAGAGGACATACTTTAATGGGCAGAGTGTAATGGAAGTAGACAAAGAAGCAGAACAAACAGTTGAAGACATTAAAAAGCTGCTTGACAAGTAATTAATTTAACTTGTTATGTGATGTTATTCATTATGTGATATGATCAAAATTATTATTCATCAATATTAGAGATGAGCGGGTTCGGTTTCTCTGAATCCGAACCCGCCCGAACTTCATGGTTTTTTTCACGAGTCCGAGCAGACTCGGATCCTCCCGCCTTGCTCGGTTAACCCGAGCGCGCCCGAACGTCATCATGACACTGTCGGATTCTCGCGAGACTCGGATTCTATATAAGGAGCCGCGCGTCGCCGCCATTTTCACACGTGCATTGAGATTGATAGTGAGAGGACGTGGCTGGCGTCCTCTCCATTTAGATTATAAGAGAGAGAGATTTACTGGAGCTTAGGACTAGGAGGAGTACTGTAGAAGTGTAGAGAGTGCAGAGAGTTTACTAGTGAGTGACCACCAGACAGTGCAGTTTATTTAATATATCCGTTCTCTGCCTGAAAAAAGCGATACACACAGTGACTCAGTCACATACCATATCTGTGTGCACTGCTCAGGCTCAGCCCAGTGTGCTGCATCATCTATATATATTATATATCTGTCTGACTGCTCAGCTCACACAGCTTATAATTGTGGGGGAGACTGGGGAGCACTGCAGTGCCAGTTATAGGTTATAGCAGGAGCCAGGAGTACATAATATTATATAGTGAGTGACCACCAGACAGTGCAGTTTATTTAATATATCCGTTCTCTGCCTGAAAAAAGCGATACACACAGTGACTCAGTCACATACCATATCTGTGTGCACTGCTCAGGCTCAGCCCAGTGTGCTGCATCATCTATATATATTATATATCTGTCTGACTGCTCAGCTCACACAGCTTATAATTGTGGGGGAGACTGGGGAGCACTGCAGTGCCAGTTATAGGTTATAGCAGGAGCCAGGAGTACATAATATTATATTAAAATTAAACAGTGCACACTTTTGCTGCAGGAGTGCCACTGCCAGTGTGACTGACCAGTGACCTGACCACACTGACCACCAGTATAGTTAGTAGTATACTTATATTGTGATTGCCTGAAAAAGTTAAACACTCGTCGTGTGACTTCACTTGTGTGTTGTTTTTTTTTTTATTCTATAAAAATAAAACTCATTCTGCTGACAGACAGTGTCCAGCAGGTCCGTCATTATATAATATATAATATATACCTGTCCGGCTGCAGTAGTGATATATATATATTTTTTATATCATTTATCATCCAGTCGCAGCAGACACAGTACGGTAGTTCACGGCTGTGGCTACCTCTGTGTCTGCACTCGGCAGGCAGTCCGTCCATAATTGTATACCACCTAACCGTGGTTTTTTTTTCTTCTTTATACATACATACTACTACGACATCTCTTTATCAACCAGTCTATATTAGCAGCAGACACAGTACAGTACGGTAGTTCACGGCTGTGGCTACCTCTGTGTCTGCACTCGGCAGGCAGTCCGTCCATAATTGTATACCACCTAACCGTGGTTTTTTTTTCTTTCTTCTTTATACATACATAGTTACATAGACATCTCTTTATCAACCAGTCTATATTAGCAGCAGACACAGTACAGTACGGTAGTTCACGGCTGTGGCTACCTCTGTGTCTGCACTCGGCAGGCAGTCCGTCCATAATTGTATACCACCTAACCGTGGTTTTTTTTTCTTTCTTCTTTATACATACATAGTTACATAGACATCTCTTTATCAACCAGTCTATATTAGCAGCAGACACAGTACAGTACGGTAGTTCACGGCTGTGGCTACCTCTGTGTCTGCACTCGGCAGGCAGTCCGTCCATAATTGTATACCACCTAACCGTGGTTTTTTTTTCTTTCTTCTTTATACATACATAGTTACATAGACATCTCTTTATCAACCAGTCTATATTAGCAGCAGACGCAGTACAGTACGGTAGTTCACGGCTGTGGCTACCTCTGTGTCTGCACTCGGCAGGCAGTCCGTCCATAATTGTATACCACCTAACCGTGGTTTTTTTTTCTTTCTTCTTTATACATACATAGTTACATAGACATCTCTTTATCAACCAGTCTATATTAGCAGCAGACACAGTACAGTACGGTAGTTCACGGCTGTGGCTACCTCTGTGTCTGCACTCGGCAGGCAGTCCGTCCATAATTGTATACCACCTAACCGTGGTTTTTTTTTCTTTCTTCTTTATGCATACATACTACTACGACATCTCTTTATCAACCAGTCTATATTATTAGCAGCAGACACAGTACAGTACGGTAGTTCACGGCTGTGGCTACCTCTGTGTCTGCACTCGGCAGGCAGTCCGTCCATAATTGTATACCACCTAACCGTGTTTTTTTTTTCTTTCTTCTTTATACATACATAGTTACATAGACATCTCTTTATCAACCAGTCTATATTAGCAGCAGACACAGTACAGTACGGTAGTTCACGGCTGTGGCTACCTCTGTGTCTGCACTCGGCAGGCAGTCCATAATTGTATACTAGTATCCATCTCCATTGTTTACCTGAGGTGCCTTTTAGTTGTGCCTATTAAAATATGGAGAACAAAAATGTTGAGGTTCCAAAATTAGGGAAAGATCAAGATCCACTTCCACCTCGTGCTGAAGTTGCTGCCACTAGTCATGGCCGAGACGATGAAATGCCAGCAACGTCGTCTGCCAAGGCCGATGCCCAATGTCATAGTACAGAGCATGTCAAATCCAAAACACCAAATATCAGAAAAAAAAGGACTCCAAAACCTAAAATAAAATTGTCGGAGTAGAAGCGTAAACTTGCCAATATGCCATTTACGACATGGAGTGGCAAGGAACGGCTGAGGCCCTGGCCTATGTTCATGGCTAGTGGTTCAGCTTCACATGAGGATGGAAGCACTCAGCCTCTCGCTAGAAAAATGAAAAGACTCAAGCTGGCAAAAGCAGCACAGCAAAGAACTGTGCATTCTTCGAAATCCCAAATCCACAAGGAGAGTCCAATTGTGTCGGTTGCGATGCCTGACCTTCCCAACACTGGACGTGAAGAGCATGCGCCTTCCACCATTTGCACGCCCCCTGCAAGTGCTGGAAGGAGCACCCGCAGTCCAGTTCCTGATAGTCAGATTGAAGATGTCAGTGTTGAAGTACACCAGGATGAGGAGGATATGGGTGTTGCTGGCGCTGGGGAGGAAATTGACCAGGAGGATTCTGATGGTGAGGTGGTTTGTTTAAGTCAGGCACCCGGGGAGACACCTGTTGTCCGTGGGAGGAATATGGCCGTTGACATGCCAGGTGAAAATACCAAAAAAATCAGCTCTTCGGTGTGGAGGTATTTCACCAGAAATGCGGACAACAGGTGTCAAGCCGTGTGTTCCCTTTGTCAAGCTGTAATAAGTAGGGGTAAGGACGTTAACCACCTCGGAACATCCTCCCTTATACGTCACCTGCAGCGCATTCATAATAAGTGAGTGACAAGTTCAAAAACTTTGGGTGACAGCGGAAGCAGTCCACTGACCAGTAAATCCCTTCCTCTTGTAACCAAGCTCACGCAAACCACCCCACCAACTCCCTCAGTGTCAATTTCCTCCTTACCCAGGAATGCCAATAGTCCTGCAGGCCATGTCACTGGCAATTCTGACGATTCCTCTCCTGCCTGGGATTCCTCCGATGCATCCTTGCGTGTAACGCCTACTGCTGCTGGCGCTGCTGTTGTTGCTGCTGGGAGTCGATGGTCATCCCAGAGGGGAAGTCGTAAGCCCACTTGTACTACTTCCAGTAAGCAATTGACTGTTCAACAGTCCTTTGCGAGGAAGATGAAATATCACAGCAGTCATCCTGCTGCAAAGCGGATAACTGAGGCCTTGACAACTATGTTGGTGTTAGACGTGCATCCGGTATCCGCCGTTAGTTCACAGGGAACTAGACAATTTATTGAGGCAGTGTGCCCCCGTTACCAAATACCATCTAGGTTCCACTTCTCTAGGCAGGCGATACCGAGAATGTACACGGACGTCAGAAAAAGACTCACCAGTGTCCTAAAAAATGCAGTTGTACCCAATGTCCACTTAACCACGGACATGTGGACAAGTGGAGCAGGGCAGGGTCAGGACTATATGACTGTGACAGCCCACTGGGTAGATGTATGGACTCCCGCCGCAAGAACAGCAGCGGCGGCACCAGTAGCAGCATCTCGCAAACGCCAACTCTTTCCTAGGCAGGCTACGCTTTGTATCACCGCTTTCCAGAATACGCACACAGCTGAAAACCTCTTACGGCAACTGAGGAAGATCATCGCGGAATGGCTTACCCCAATTGGACTCTCCTGTGGATTTGTGGCATCGGACAACGCCAGCAATATTGTGTGTGCATTAAATATGGGCAAATTCCAGCACGTCCCATGTTTTGCACATACCTTGAATTTGGTGGTGCAGAATTTTTTAAAAAACGACAGGGGCGTGCAAGAGATGCTGTCGGTGGCCAGAAGAATTGCGGGACACTTTCGGCGTACAGGCACCACGTACAGAAGACTGGAGCACCACCAAAAACTACTGAACCTGCCCTGCCATCATCTGAAGCAAGAAGTGGTAACGAGGTGGAATTCAACCCTCTATATGCTTCAGAGGTTGGAGGAGCAGCAAAAGGCCATTCAAGCCTATACAATTGAGCACGATATAGTAGGTGGAATGCACCTGTCTCAAGCGCAGTGGAGAATGATTTCAACGTTGTGCAAGGTTCTGATGCCCTTTGAACTTGCCACACGTGAAGTCAGTTCAGACACTGCCAGCCTGAGTCAGGTCATTCCCCTCATCAGGCTTTTGCAGAAGAAGCTGGAGACATTGAAGGAGGAGCTAACACGGAGCGATTCCGCTAGGCATGTGGGACTTGTGGATGGAGCCCTTAATTCGCTTAACAAGGATTCACGGGTGGTCAATCTGTTGAAGTCAGAGCACTACATTTTGGCCACCGTGCTCGATCCTAGATTTAAAGCCTACCTTGGATCTCTCTTTCCGGCAGACACAAGTCTGCTGGGGTTGAAAGACCTGCTGGTGACAAAATTGTCAAGTCAAGCGGAACGCGACCTGTCAACATCTCCTCCTTCACATTCTCCCGCAACTGGGGGTGCGAGGAAAAGGCTCAGAATTCCGAGCCCACCCGCTGGCGGTGATGCAGGGCAGTCTGGAGCGACTGCTGATGCTGACATCTGGTCCGGACTGAAGGACCTGACAACGATTACGGACATGTCGTCTACTGTCACTGCATATGATTCTCTCAACATTGATAGAATGGTGGAGGATTATATGAGTGACCGCATCCAAGTAGGCACGTCACACAGTCCGTACTTATACTGGCAGGAAAAAGAGGCAATTTGGAGGCCCTTGCACAAACTGGCTTTATTCTACCTAAGTTGCCCTCCCACAAGTGTGTACTCCGAAAGAGTGTTTAGTGCCGCCGCTCACCTTGTCAGCAATCGGCGTACGAGGTTACATCCAGAAAATGTGGAGAAGATGATGTTCATTAAAATGAATTATAATCAATTCCTCCGCGGAGACATTGACCAGCAGCAATTGCCTCCACAAAGTACACAGGGAGCTGAGATGGTGGATTCCAGTGGGGACGAATTGATAATCTGTGAGGAGGGGGATGTACACGGTGATATATCGGAGGGTGATGATGAGGTGGACATCTTGCCTCTGTAGAGCCAGTTTGTGCAAGGAGAGATTAATTACTTCTTTTTTGGGGGGGGTCCAAACCAACCCGTCATATCAGTCACAGTCGTGTGGCAGACCCTGTCACTGAAATGATGGGTTGGTTAAAGTGTGCATGTCCTGTTTTGTTTATACAACATAAGGGTGGGTGGGAGGGCCCAAGGACAATTCCATCTTGCACCTCTTTTTTCTTTTCTTTTTCTTTGCATCATGTGCTGTTTGGGGAGGGTTTTTTGGAAGGGACATCCTGCGTGACACTGCAGTGCCACTCCTAAATGGGCCCGGTGTTTGTGTCGGCCACTAGGGTCGCTAATCTTACTCACACAGTCAGCTACCTCATTGCGCCTCTTTTTTTCTTTGCGTCATGTGCTGTTTGGGGAGGGTTTTTTGGAAGGGACATCCTGCGTGACACTGCAGTGCCACTCCTAGATGGGCCCGGTGTTTGTGTCGGCCACTAGGGTCGCTAATCTTACTCACACAGCTACCTCATTGCGCCTCTTTTTTTCTTTGCGTCATGTGCTGTTTGGGGAGGGTTTTTTGGAAGGGACATCCTGCGTGACACTGCAGTGCCACTCCTAGATGGGCCCGGTGTTTGTGTCGGCCACTAGGGTCGCTAATCTTACTCACACAGCTACCTCATTGCGCCTCTTTTTTTCTTTGCGTCATGTGCTGTTTGGGGAGGGTTTTTTGGAAGGGACATCCTGCGTGACACTGCAGTGCCACTCCTAGATGGGCCCGGTGTTTGTGTCGGCCACTAGGGTCGCTAATCTTACTCACACAGCTACCTCATTGCGCCTCTTTTTTTCTTTGCGTCATGTGCTGTTTGGGGAGGGTTTTTTGGAAGGGACATCCTGCGTGACACTGCAGTGCCACTCCTAGATGGGCCCGGTGTTTGTGTCGGCCACTAGGGTCGCTTATCTTACTCACACAGCGACCTCGGTGCAAATTTTAGGACTAAAAATAATATTGTGAGGTGTGAGGTATTCAGAATAGACTGAAAATGAGTGTAAATTATGGTTTTTGAGGTTAATAATACTTTGGAATCAAAATGACCCCCAAATTCTATGATTTAAGCTGTTTTTTAGTGTTTTTTGAAAAAAACACCCGAATCCAAAACACACCCGAATCCGACAAAAAAAATTCGGTGAGGTTTTGCCAAAACGCGTTCGAACCCAAAACACGGCCGCGGAACCGAACCCAAAACCAAAACACAAAACCCGAAAAATTTCAGGCGCTCATCTCTAATCAATATGATGGTCTATGTTTTTGTGTGGTTGTGAAATAATAGTAGAGATGTGCACCGGAAATTTTTCGGGTTTTGTGTTTTGGTTTTGGGTTCGGTTACGGGTACGAACGCGTTTTGGCAAAACCTCACCGAATTTTTTTTGTCGGATTCGGGTGTGTTTTGGATTCGGGTGTTTTTTCAAAAAACCCTAAAAAACAGCTTAAATCATTGAATTTGGGGGTCATTTTGATCCCATAGTATTATTAACCTCAATAACCATAATTTACACTCATTTTCAGTCTATTCTGAACACCTCACAATATTATTTTTAGTCCTAAAATTTGCACCGAGGTCGCTGGATGACTAAGCTCAGCGACCCAAGTGGCCGACACAAACACCTGGCCCATCTAGGAGTGGCACTGCAGTGTCACGCAGGATGGCCCTTCCAAAAAACACTCCCCAAACAGCACATGACGCAAAGAAAAAAAGAGGCGCAATGAGGTAGCTGTGTGACTAAGCTCAGCGACCCAAGTGGCCGACACAAACACCTGGCCCATCTAGGAGTGGCACTGCAGTGTCACGCAGGATGGCCCTTCCAAAAAACACTCCCCAAACAGCACATGACGCAAAGAAAAAAAGAGGCGCAATGAGGTAGCTGTGTGAATAAGCTCAGCGACCCAAGTGGCCGACACAAACACCTGGCCCATCTAGGAGTGGCACTGCAGTGTCACGCAGGATGGCCCTTCCAAAAAACACTCCCCAAACAGCACATGACGCAAAGAAAAAAAGAGGCGCAATGAGGTAGCTGTGTGATTAAGCTCAGCGACCCAAGTGGCCGACACAAACACCTGGCCAATCTAGGAGTGGCACTGCAGTGTCACGCAGGATGGCCCTTCCAAAAAACACTCCCCAAACAGCACATGACGCAAAGAAAAAAAGAGGCGCAATATGGTAGCTGTGTGACTAAGCTCAGCGACCCAAGTGGCCGACACAAACACCTGGCCCATCTAGGAGTGGCACTGCAGTGTCAGACAGGATGGCACTTCAAAAAATAGTCCCCAAACAGCACATGATGCAAAGAAAAATGAAAGAAAAAAGAGGTGCAAGATGGAATTGTCCTTGGGCCCTCCCACCCACCCTTATGTTGTATAAACAGGACATGCACACTTTAACCAACCCATCATTTCAGTGACAGGGTCTGCCACACGACTGTGACTGAAATGACGGGTTGGTTTGGACCCCCACCAAAAAAGAAGTAATTAATCTCTCCTTGCACAAACTGGCTCTACAGAGGCAAGATGTCCACCTCATCATCATCCTCCGATTCATCACCGTGTACATCCCCCTCCTCACAGATTATCAATTTGTCCCCACTGGAATCCACCATCACAGCTCCCTGTGTACTTTCTGGAGGCAATTGCTGCTGGTGAATGTCTCCACGGAGGAATTGATTATAATTCATTTTAATGAACATCATCTTCTCCACATTTTCTGGAAGTAACCTCGTACGCCGATTGCTGACAAGGTGAGCGGCGGCACTAAACACTCTTTCGGAGTACACACTTGTGGGAGGGCAACTTAGGTAGAATAAAGCCAGTTTGTGCAAGGGCCTCCAAATTGCCTCTTTTTCCTGCCAGTATACGTACGGACTGTCTGACGTGCCTACTTGGATGCGGTCACTCATATAATCCTCCACCATTCTTTCAATGGTGAGAGAATCATATGCAGTGACAGCAGACGACATGTCAGTAATCGTTGGCAGGTCCTTCAGTCCGGACCAGATGTCAGCATCAGCAGTCGCTCCTGACTGCCCTGCATCACCGCCAGCGGGTGGACTCAGAATTCGTAGCCTTTTCCTCGCACCCCCAGTTGCGGGAGAATGTGAAGGAGGAGATGTTGACAGGTCGCGTTCCGCTTGACTTGACAATTTTCTCACCAGCAGTTCTTTGAACCCCTGCAGACTTGTGTCTGCCGGAAAGAGAGATCCAACGTAGGTTTTAAATCTAGGATCGAGCACGGTGGCCAAAATGTAGTGCTCTGATTTCAACAGATTGACCACCCGTGAATCCTGGTTAAGCGAATGAAGGGCTCCATCCACAAGTCCCACATGCCTAGCGGAATCGCTCTGTTTTAGCTCCTCCTTCAATGCCTCCAGCTTCTTCTGCAAAAGCCTGATGAGGGGAATGACCTGACTCAGGCTGGCAGTGTCTGAACTGACTTCACGTGTGGCAAGTTCAAAAGGTTGCAGAATCTTGCACAACGTTGAAATCATTCTCCACTGCGCTTGAGACAGGTGCATTCCACCTCCTATATCGTGGTCAGATGTATAGGCTTGAATGGCCTTTTGCTGCTCCTCCATCCTCTGAAGCATATAGAGGGTTGAATTCCACCTCGTTACCACTTCTTGCTTCAGATGATGGCAGGGCAGGTTCAGGCGTTTTTGGTGTTGCTCCAGTCTTCTGTACGTCGTGCCTGTACGCCGAAAGTGTCCCGCAATTCTTCTGGCCACCGACAGCATCTCTTGCACGCCCCTGACGTTTTTTAAATAATTCTGCACCACCAAATTCAAGGTATGTGCAAAACATGGGACGTGCTGGAATTTGCCCAGATATAATGCACGCACAATATTGCTGGCGTTGTCCGATGCCACAAATCCACAGGAGAGTCCAATTGGGGTAAGCCATTCTGCGATGATCTTCCTCAGTTGCCGTAAGAGGTTTTCAGCTGTGTGCGTATTCTGGAAAGCGGTGATACAAAGCGTAGCCTGCCTAGGAAAGAGTTGGCGTTTGCGAGATGCTGCTACTGGTGCCGCCGCTGCTGTTCTTGCGGCGGGAGTCAATACATCTACCCAGTGGGCTGTCACAGTCATATAGTCCTGAGTCTGCCCTGCTCCACTTGTCCACATGTCCGTGGTTAAGTGGACATTTGGTACAACTGCATTTTTTAGGACACTGGTGAGTCTTTTTCTGAGGTCTGTGTACATTTTCGTTATCGCCTGCCTAGAGAAATGGAACCTAGATGGTATTTGGTACCGGGGACACAGTACCTCAATCAAGTCTATAGTTGGCTCTGAAGTAACGATGGATACCGGAACCACGTTTCTCACCGCCCAGGATGCCAAGGCCTCAGTTATCCGCTTTGCAGCAGGATGACTGCTGTGATATTTCATCTTCCTCGCAAAGGACTGTTGGACAGTCAATTGCTTGGTGGAAGTAGTAAAAGTGGTCTTACGACTTCCCCTCTGGGATGACCATCGACTCCCAGCAGCAACAACAGCAGCACCAGCAGCAGTAGGCGTTACACTCAAGGATGCATCGGAGGAATCCCAGGCAGGAGAGGACTCGTCAGAATTGCCAGTGACATGGCCTGCAGGACTATTGGCATTCCTGGGTAAGGAGGAAATTGACACTGAGGGAGTTGGTGGGGTGGTTTGCGTGAGCTTGGTTACAAGAGGAAGGGATTTACTGGTCAGTGGACTGCTTCCGCTGTCGCCCAAAGTTTTTGAACTTGTCACTGACTTATTATGAATGCGCTGCAGGTGACGTATAAGGGAGGATGTTCCGAGGTGGTTAACGTCCTTACCCCTACTTATTACAGCTTGACAAAGGCAACACACGGGTTGACACCTGTTGTCCGCATTTCTGTTGAAATACTTCCACACCGAAGAGCTGATTTTTTTGGTATTTTCACCAGGCATGTCAATGGCCATATTCCTCCCACGGACAACAGGTGTCTCCCCGGGTGCCTGACTTAAACAAACCACCTCACCATCAGAATCCTCCTTGTCAATTTCCTCCCCAGCGCCAGCAACACCCATATCCTCCTTATCCTGGTGTACTTCAACACTGACATCTTCAATCTGACTATCAGGAACTGGACCGCGGGAGCTCCTTCCAGCACTTGCAGGGGGCGTGCAAATGGTGGAAGGCGCATGCTCTTCACGTCCAGTGTTGGGAAGGTCAGGCATCGCAACCGACACAATTGGACTCTCCTTGGGGATTTGTGATTTCGAAGAACGCACAGTTCTTTGCTGTGCTTTTGCCAGCTTAAGTCTTTTCATTTTTCTAGCGAGAGGCTGAGTGCTTCCCTCCTCATGTGAAGCTGAACCACTAGCCATGAACATAGGCCAGGGCCTCAGCCGTTCCTTGCCACTCCGTGTGGTAAATGGCATATTGGCAAGTTTACGCTTCTCCTCCGACGATTTTAATTTAGATTTTTGAGTCCTTTTTTTACTGATCTTTTGTGTTTTGGATTTTACATGCTCTGTACTATGACATTGGGCATCGGCCTTGGCAGACGACGTTGATGGAATTTCATCGTCTCGGCCATGACTAGTGGCAGCAGCTTCAGCACGAGGTGGAAGTGGATCTTGATCTTTCCCTATTTTTGGAACCTCAACATTTTTGTTCTCCATATTTTAATAGGCACAACTAAAAGGCACCTCAGGTAAACAATGGAGATGGATGGATACTAGTATACTTATGGATGACGAGTGACTGACGACACAGAGGTAGCTACAGCCATGGCCTACCGTACTGCGTCTGCTAGTATAGATAATATAATAAATATATTACTACTGTAGGTATATAATATAATGACGGACCTGGTGGACACTGTCAGCAGACTCCTAAACTACTAGTATGAAGAAGATAGAAAAAAAAAAACCACCACAGGTAGGTAGGTATACAATTATGGACGAGCACTGACGACACAGAGATAGCCACAGCCGTGGCCTACCGTACTGCGTCTGCTAGTATAGATAATATAATAAATATATTACTACTGTAGGTATATAATATAATGACGGACCTGGTGGACACTGTCAGCAGACTCCTAAACTACTAGTATGAAGAAGATAGAAAAAAAAACCCACCACAGGTAGGTAGGTATACAATTATGGACGAGCACTGACGACACAGAGATAGCCACAGCCATGGACTACCGTGCTGCGTCTGCTAGTATAGATAATATAATAAATATATTACTACTGTAGGTATATAATATAATGACGGACCTGGTGGACACTGTCAGCAGACTCCTAAACTACTAGTATGAAGAAGATAGAAAAAAAAACCCACCACAGGTAGGTAGGTATACAATGATGGACGAGCACTGACGACACAGAGATAGCCACAGCCGTGGCCTACCATACTGTGTCTGCTAGTATAGATAATATACTAAATATATTACTACTGTAGGTATATAATATAATGACGGACATGGTGGACACTGTCAGCAGACTCCTAAACTACTAGTATGAAGAAGATAGAAAAAAAAACCCCACCACAGGTAGGTAGGTATACAATTATGGACGAGCACTGACGACACAGAGATAGCCACAGCCGTTGACTACCGTACTGCGTCTGCTAGTATAGATAATATAATAAATATATTACTACTGTAGGTATATAATATAATGACGGACCTGGTGGACACTGTCAGCAGACTCCTAAACTACTAGTATGAAGAAGATAGAAAAAAAAACCCCACCACAGGTAGGTAGGTATACAATTATGGACGAGCACTGACGACACAGAGATAGCCACAGCCGTGGCCTACCGTACTGTGTCTGCTAGTATAGATAATATACTAACTATATTACTACTGTAGGTATATAATATAATGACGGACCTGGTGGACACTGTCAGCAGACTCCTAAACTACTAGTATGAAGAAGATAGAAAAAAAAAACACCACAGGTAGGTAGGTATACAATTATGGACGAGCACTGACGACACAGAGATAGCCACAGCCGTGGACTACCGTACTGCGTCTGCTAGTATAGATAATATAATAAATATATTACTACTGTAGGTATATAATATAATGACGGACCTGGTGGACACTGACAGCAGACTCCTAAACTACTAGTATGAAGAAGATAGAAAAAAAAACCCACCACAGGTAGGTAGGTATACAATTATGGACGAGCACTGACGACACAGAGGTAGCCACAGCCGTGGCCTACCGTACTGCGTCTGCTAGTATAGATAATATACTAAATATATTACTACTGTAGGTATATAATATAATGACGGACCTGGTGGACACTGTCAGCAGACTCCTAAACTACTAGTATGAAGAAGATAGAAAAAAAAACCCCACCACAGGTAGGTAGGTATACAATTATGGAGGAGCACTGACGACACAGAGATAGCCACAGCCGTGGACTACCGTACTGCGTCTGCTAATATAGAGATGATAAAGATGATAGAGATGAAAAAAAAATATAACACTACTGTAGGTAAATATTTATATAATATAATGAATGACGGACCTGCTGGACACTGTCAGCAGAATGCGTTTATAGAATAAAAAAAAAAAAAACACCACAGGAGTGTTTAACTTTTTCAGGCAGACAATATACTGGTGGTCACTGGCAGCAAAAGTGTGCACTGTACTCCTGCTATATCTGCTCCCCAGTCTCCCCCACAATTAAGCTGTGTGAGCAGTGAGCACTCAGCACAGTCAGATATACATAGATGATATATCATGCAGCACACTGAGGCTGAGCACAGATATGGTATGTATCGTTTTTTTCAGGCAGAGAACGGATTATAATAAAACTGGTGGTCAGTGTCACTATCAGCAAAACTCTGCACTGTACTGAGTACTTCTAACAACTGCTCCCCAAAATTTGTAGTAAATCAAATGTCACTCGTCTCTCTAAACGGAGAGGACGCCAGCCACGTCCTCTCCCTATCAATCTCAATGCACGTGTGAAAATGGCGGCGACGCGCGGCTCCTTATATAGAATCCGAGTCTCGCGAGAATCCGACAGCGGGATGATGACGTTCGGGCGCGCTCGGGTTAACCGAGCAAGGAGGGAGGATCCGAGTCTGCTCGGACCCGTGCAAAAAAGGCTGAAGTTCGAGGGGGTTCGGATTCCGAGGAACCGAACCCGCTCATCTCTAAATAATAGTGACTATAAATGATACAATTAATTTTGAACAAATCTGATTAATTTAGATGAATGTATTGGCAGCTCAAGATAATAATAAAAGTTAATGACTGTGATGACTACAACAACCCCTGCGCCATATCTTCCTGCTGCAACACTGACCATAGCTGAATAATGGCTTGGCTACAACTGTTATTACAGTACAGTATACTGAACATTGGTAAAAGTACCCTGCTAAGTGATAAGAATACATATAGCACAACTCTGCATAATAAATATGGGTAAGAGAAGAGAGGTATCAATCCAGGCTCCTCGTTACCCCAGACCACACTGCTCATTTCAGATGGGAAGGACCAGAACGCAGATGACTGTACCTATAACATTACTAACAATACCTTCTATTATATACAGTGATGAAACTGACTACCAAATGAAATGAAATGTGGTCAACCCTTTATTTAAACTTTAAAAATAAGCAACTTATGGTGGCAAAAGAAAGAACAGCGGCTAAGCAGTGACAACCTGTCTTATGCCAACAAGATGGCAAGAACATACTTGCAGGGCCAATTGCCGTTCTCAATGTCTAGAGCTAGGCTACAAACCCCTCCCCCAGTACAAAAACACAATCAGTGTCAGACTGAGGCATGAAGGGCCCACCGGGGGAATGCTGCTGTAGGGGCCCACGCTTAAAGGTGTAGCCAGGTTCCAGTGGGGGTGTGGCCAGTCAACACAGAGGTTTGGCTAATCATTACATGTTTTGTGCCCCTTGGTAAATATATAATAAACATAATTATTGTGAAATATAATGTGACATATGTATAATGCATAAATTCAGTGCACTAGGATAGTCTGGAACTTGATCCCTAGAGGAGGTGGAGGGCCCACAGGCAGTAGGGCCCACCGGTGGTTTCCCCTGTTCCCCTGAACACAATGGCCCGGACAGAAAGCTGTTGCCACTGACACCAGTAGGATGAAAATCAGTCTAAGATATGTACTGAATGGAAGTGCAGCTACAGTAGGAGGTTTACAGCGAGATAGCCACTGTAGCCTTTCTCTAAAAGGTCCACAGACATCAAAAGGAAAAGACAGAAAGGGAGGGAGGGAGACTGGAGGGGAAAAAACTGCACTAAGCCCACTTTCCCATCTCATAAACATGCCCCTACAAAACTCTAGCTGGCTAAAAGACATTGAGGCAGATGTACCAAGCCTAAAGCCGGGTACACACTGGGCGATAATGAAATGCTGGCGATGAATGACTATATCGTTGAATGATAAAGTATTGAATGATATAGCGCGTACACACTGAATGTTACTGACGTCACCGCCAGCATTCCCGGATATGCAGCTCAGCCCGACATTGATGGGTTGAGCTGCATGTCAGCTCAATATTGGTGATGGCTGAACGACGTGCTGGAACACGCATTGTTCAGCATTCACTGATATTACCCCCATGCACACTGGACAAGGTAAGCCTAAAAAATAAATCTTCCATTTATGTCGTTACTGTTTATTTTTTATTCTGAAATCGCCCAGTGTGTACCCGGCTTCAGAGAGCGATAAAGTGGACAGAGATAAAGCACCAACCAATCAGCTCCTCACTGTTATTTTCACACATATGCTATAACACTGCAGTTAGGAGCTGATTGGCTGGTACTTTATCTCTTTCCAGTTTATCACTCTCCAAGGCTTTGTACTGTACATTTCCGACTGAATTAACCCCATAGCTCCCTACATTTTATCTGAAGTCTGAAAACTGCCCAGGGGATTAAAATATCTCCCCAAATCAAGTGCACTCGCTGCTCATTTACTCTTGTGATCTTTAAAATGAGGAGAACTATTATATACAGGTACTGTCATTTTTTTCTCTTTTATTTATACATGTCCCTTTGCCTATCACATTCCCTCTTCAACATCTGCTTCTGTCTCACTTTATGTAGAGAGGACTGGAAGAAATGGATGGAAGACTATTGGTTTAGCATTTAATGTTTATTGTCCTTTTAAATCCAGTGGGCAAAACCGCAGAGAAGTGGTAGCTTAATAAATCTAGCTTTATGAATGTTTTGGATACTTTTGGAGAATTAAGTGTAATGTAAGGTTATTCTCATTTTCAAAACCCTTTAACGCAGAGGAAGAAAATATCTATTTTATAATCAATATTTGAAACTGTATACATTGACCATTGCTTTGGTTTTGCTATAATAATTATGGTGACCTTCTTGAAATATTTCCACTTAATTCTCACTGCAGCTATGAACATAATAGGATAAAGCGTTAAATCTGATTCAGCAGCAAAATAAAACAGAATGTACCAATTTCCTACCATTTTACTAGTGTTCAATAAAACCTCACAGTATGTTCTACGCTAGGAATCTACTGGGAGCAAAACACGCTTGGCAGCTGCAAGAAATTCAATAAACATCCAAGTGACAAAAGTGAAATATTGTACAGAATACAGTAATTTTCTAACAATAATGAAGTGACAGACATGTAGAGTACAGTAGGTCCAACCTTTTGTTAGCGTACAGCGGATGCCTGCCCTGCATTTTTCTGGAGAGTATGGGAGTAATATAGTCTTAATTATATTAAAGTCTAATTGTATAATGAATAAAAATCATTAAACTTTCGCCCTTAAAAAAATTAAGTATCGTAGTGTACCGTACATTTACTAATAGTGCGAGCATTCAGCAAGATCAACAAACTAGAAAAGTAGCTAGACTCGTATTTCGCATTCATTTCAGGTCATGTCACAATTAAACATCCCATTAATTTACAGAAATGATATCCCATGGTACCCTGCAGAAATCTGGACTGTCAAATCAACAATGTGACTGCTGGTACAGTAATAGAGGTGTGTACACTGTTTCCAGGTACAGCTACTTGAGTTGTACACACACGCACACACACACACACACACACACACACACACACACACACACACACACACACGCATGCACGCACGCACACAAAATAGACAAAGATTGAAACTGTTATCACTGACATATGTTGAGTTTTATTTATTTACACCTCAGCTTTTTGAAGTGATTCAACATTTGTGGAACAAAGATGCACGCAGGGCCGTAGCTAGACCTGAGGGCATAGCAAGATGTCCTCCCCCCCCCCCCCCCTCCTGTGTACTCCTCAGAGTAGGGTTGGTGCTCACCTCCTGAGCCCCGTGGCCGGCTTCTCCTTTCTTAGCAGTGTGCTGCAGCAGGCACATCTACTGTACCAGCCCCTCGTCTCACTGATGCTGGGAAGGTGCGTGGCAGTGGTCCACGGATGAGTCAGCATGCTCTGCACAGCTATGCCTCCTTCCAGCATCAGTACGGAGAGATGGAGCCAGCCAGGACAGCAGCTGTCCCTGCAGTAGCACACTGCTAAGAAAGGAGAATCTCCCTACAGGGCTCAGAAGCTGACTCCTGCTCAATAGTAGTGTAACAGGGTGCAGGGGAAGGCTTAGCCTCATAGCAGCTGCACTGCCTGCAACTACTATAGCTACACCCATGGATACAGGGTCATAACTAGGGCTGCTGCCCATGGTGCAAATCTAAAGTGGGTGAGAGGGAGCACAGGGAATGACTATTACCTTAAGAGCAGTGCTATTTTCAGTGGCGCACCCAGGGGGGGGGGGTTTCCGAGTACCCAGAAACCCCCCTCCACTAAAAAAGAAAAGAGAATTTTTTTTTTTTTTTAGCTGCATGAGTATTATTAATGACTGTCTAGCATCCTCTGCAGCCTGCTGTTTTCCTGGTGGCACTTGCAAGTGCAATAAAAGTTTACTTAATTTTAATTATAGTACATATATATCCATGTGCATACATATATACACATGTATATACATACATACAAACACACACACACACACATATGATATATATATACATGTGTATATATATTTGTGTACTGTATGTGTGTGTAGTACATATATATATATATATATGTATGCATGTTTAATATGCTATGTATATGTGTATATGTATGTGTGTGTGTATGTATGTATATATATATATACACACACACACACACACACACACACACACACACAGACACACTAGTTTTACGGACCCAGCATATACTGGGTCACCTCAGTCCCCACCCCCATGATTGGCTCCGCCCAGTTCTGGAAACCCCCCCCAAGCAAATCCTGCGTTTGCCACTGATTTTTCAGCAGGAACTAGCAAGAACTCAGGAACTGGGTTCCTGAACCTGTTCTGGGCCAAAGTGTATTTTCCATAAGATACGTTTTATTTTAAAGTCCATTTTGAGTGCCTTCTTTCCTCTTTTATCTATCTTTTTAAATAGCTCCACCCCCAGACCCATAGTTCCTGAACCTATTTATCCAGAAAAATAATACTGCTTAATAGAGTATTTGGTAACAATTGTGCACCTGGTGGGCATCACATTTCCTTCCTACTCCATACGCTATCATTTCTACTCTGCAAAGATGTTGTATGTAAAACTGTGTTATTCTGACCTTTGCAGCTCCTGTGTCTGCTTTGTAATTCTGGCATTAAAAGGAGAAATTGTATCTCTAATAATGCAGATGTTATCACTTATAGGTGATGCCTCTTCTATTGTACACATGTAGCTTCCCATGACATTTCTAAAGGACAGATAAGAACTCTTCTTACAAGCAATAAAAACTATGATGGGGACTGTAGAATGAAGAACTTGTACACAACCACAACATTTAAGTAGCATCCTAAACGTATGTATGGTAAGAAAAAAAAAAGGTCACAATAAGCACACACTAATCACATCACACATTCTGATGCAAAGAATCATAGTACAACACGGCTAGCGCTTTTACTATATACAGTATAGCATTATCAAAACAAAAGCAAATAAAAAATAAAAAGATCTGACAACCTGATATCCAAATATATCAACTGAGCATATTAGAATTGCATACCCTCCAACTGGACCTTTTTGGCAGGTACAATACCTTGTTTTTATGGTCTGTACCAATTTTTGGCTCTCCAAACTTCCATTGAAAGTATAGGAAAAGGGACGTGGTCATGCCCCTTTACCCGTGGCCACACCCCCTTTTCTAAATTGTACCGATTTTTATGTGTAAAATGTTGGAGGGTATGGAATTAAATACAAAAATGAGTTATAGTATATTAGGGGAAGGGCCACTTAGTAGTATTCATTTATGTTTACCTTAGTTATTAGCCAATCAGTTCATTGGAATCGTCAGAGGGTAAGTGTCCTGCTGCAGTGGGAGGCAGTGACCTTTGTGAGGACTGCAGGAGATAGGGAAGGTGAGGTGGGGAAGTAAGATCAGCGGGAAGCTGCAGACTGAGTGGTAAATTTACTAAGGTGGGAGTTTTTAAGAACTGCTGATGTTGCCCATAGCAACCACTCTGATTCTATCTATTATCTTCTAGAAGCAGCTAATTAAATGTTAAGTAGAATCTGACTGGTTGCTATGGGCAACATCACCAGTTCTAATAAACTCCCACCTTAGTAAATTTACCACTGAGAGCCAGGGAGTGTATGGACAGTCAACATTCCCCAATAGTACTGATGGATGTAGGAAGATCATGATGTCAAAGCTCTTCTATATGAAAACCAAGTTTACACATCCAACTTTGGCAGGTGACAGGCGCTCTTCTTATTTTTCAACAAAAATACAAAAATAGTGACATACACTATATATATATATATATATATATATACATAGTAACATAGTAACATAGTATCTGAGGTTGAAAAAAGACAATTGTCCATCGAGTTCAACCTATTTGTGGTGTCCTATGCATGATGATTTGACTAATATTTCTGACTGATGCTGCTGTCAGCCATTGCATTTTATCCCTATTTATAGTAACTATAATGCATGACTATGCACCATGCCCCTGGATATCCTTTTCCAATAGGAATTTATCTAACCCATTCTTAAAGGTGTTGACAGATTCCGCCATTACAACTCCCTCGGGCAGGGAATTCCAAACACGTATTGTCCTTACCGTGAAAAAGCCTTTACGCCGTATTGTGCGGAATCTCCTCTCCTCTAACCTGAGCGAGTGTCCACGAGTCCTCTGTGTTGATCTAACCAAAAACAGGTCCCGCGCAAGCTCTGTGTATTGTCCCCTTATATATTTGTAGATGTTGATCATATCCCCTCCTAGTCTCCGCTTTTCCAATGTAAACATGCCTAGTCTTTCAAGCCTTTCCTTGTATTCCATCGTCTCCATGCCCTTAATTAGTTTGGTCGCCCTCCTCTGTACCTTTTCAAGCTCCAGGATATCCTTTTTGTAGTACGGTGCCCAGAACTGTACACAGTATTCAAGGTGTGGCCTCACTAGTGATTTATATAACGGGAGTATAATACTCTCGTCCCTAGCATCAATACCCCGTTTTATGCATGCTTGCTAATATCTTATTAGCCTTCTTTGCTGCAGTCCTACTTTGGATACTACTTCTTAGCTTGCTATCTATGAGGACACCTAAGTCCTTTTCCAGTACAGAATCCCCTAATTTTACCCCATTTAGTAGGTAGGTGTAATTTTTGTTCTTGTTACCACAGTGCATTACCTTACACTTGTCTGTGTTGAAGCGCATTCTCCATTTGGCTGCCCATGCTTCTAATTTAACTAAGTCGTTTTGAAGAGACTCGGCATCCTCCTCTGTATTTATAGCCTTACACAATTTGGTATCATCTGCAAAAATTGACACCATGCTCTCTAGACCTTCTGTTAGGTCGTTAATGAAAATATTGAACAATAGCGGTCCTAATACTGAGCCTTGCGGCACACCACTTAGCACTTCAGTCCAAGTTGAAAAAGATCCATTAACCACAACGCGCTGCTTCCTATTATCTAACCAGTTTTTGACCCAAGTGCATATTGTGCTTCCTAGCCCTGATTCTTGTAGCTTGTATATAAGTCTCATGTGTGGTACAGTATCGAACGCTTTGGCAAAGTCTAAAAAGATTACATCCACGTCTTTACCCTGATCTAGGTTTGCGCTTACTGTTTCATAAAAGCCAAGTAAGTTGGTTTGACAGGATCTGTCCTTCATAAACCCATGTTGATTCCTTTTAATGACCTTATTGGTTTCAAGGAACTTCTGAATACTATCTCTTAGAATACCTTCCAATACTTTCCCCACTATAGATGTAAGACTAACTGGTCTTAAATTACCTGGTTCAGCTTTACTTCCCTTTTTGAATATAGGCACTACTTCCGCTATACGCCAGTCTTTGGGAACCATACCTGATATAACTGAATCCTCAAAGATCAAAGATAGTGGTTTTGCCAGTTCAGAGTGAAGCTCCATTAGAACCCTTGGATGAATACCATCGGGCCCTGGTGATTTATTAATCTGTAAATGTTTTAATCGGTCACAGACTACTTCCTCGCTTAAATAAGTACCTATCAGTGTGATATTTTCATTATTGAGATTGTGTGTCAGTCCCTGAATTGGGTCCTCTCTAGTGAATACTGTTGAAAAAAACTCATTTAGTGTGTCCGCTATGTCATTATCATTTTTGCTTAAGACTCCCAACTTGTCTTTCAAAGGGCCTATACTCTCCTTTTTTAATCTCTTGCTATTAATGTATTTAAAGAATTTTTTGGGATTCTCTTTGCTTTCCTTTGCTACTAGTTTTTCAGTTTCTACTTTAGCCGCTCTTATTTCCTTTTTGCAATTTTTGTTACATTCCTTATATTGCTGAAATGACTCTGCATCCCCGTCAGATTTGTATTTTTTAAATGCTCGCATTTTCTTGCCCATAAGTTCCTTAATCTTTTTGTTAAGCCACATCGGTTTATGATTTTTATTCCCTTTTTTGCTACTCATAGGAATATATTTGAGTGTATTTTTAGCTAGCAGGAATTTTAGTACCTCCCATTTCTCCGTAGTATTTTTTCCTAAAAACAAACCTTCCCATTCAATATCCCTGAAAAATACCCTCATCATTTCAAAGTTGGCTTTGCTAAAGATTAAAGTCCTAGTTGAGCCAGTATAGGGCTGTTTGTAGAAACTGATATTGAATGTGACCATATTGTGGTCGCTGTTTCCTATGGGTTCCCCTACTATAATACCCGATACCAAATCCTGATTGTTTGTTAATACCAGGTCTAAGATTGCATTGTACCTAGTTGGTTCCTCAATTAGTTGGACTAGGTAGTTATCATTTAGTGTGTTTAAAAACATACTGCCCCTAGCAGTATCACATGAATCGTTTTTCCAGTTTATCTCTGGATAGTTAAAATCTATAAATTCATTTAAAAAACACAGAAATGCTGTAGGTTTAGTAACTAATTTTCTCTCATGGGGACATGTTTTATTTTAATAGGTTGCCCTACCGTTGGTTTCTATCATAATTACTTTAGAAGTGACTATGTTGATGGCAATAAGACATACTTCTAGACCCAACCAACATCTGTTCTCCTGGTAATAATGTTCCTCCATTCACACCCTTGGGAACACAATAGGAATTGTAAGGTTGAGCCACACAGGTCTAATGAACTGTTTTTCTTTATCCCTAAGGCCAAATCAGAATATATATCTAACACTGTACATCCTACAACTATTGAGATGCAGAAATGTTCAGTTCACTAAAAATAATTGTGCTGTCGAGGGCAGATGGATATAACGTAGGTTTTAATAAGTGTTCCATTCATTTTATAGTTAAGTTTGTAAAACTGAATGTTGAAAAGTCATGTTTAACTCTTGCCAAGCTTGTGGGGAAACAAGAATACAACCACAAACCAATATATATTCTAATCATTCTGCATGTAGAGGCATTAAGAGAATCGTGGGATGGGGACACCAGGGTTCATTAACACTGGAGTAACGTAAAGTCACTAATTCAGCATGATATGTGTCCCCTAACCGCTGGCTCTCTCGCATCTGCCTAGATTCACCTTAGGACTAGAGATGAGCGGGTTCGGTTTCTCTGAAACCGAACCCGCACGAACTTCATGTTTTTTTCACGGGTCCGAGCAGACTCGGATCCTCCCGCCTTGCTCGGTTAACCCGAGCGCGCCCGAACGTCATCATGACGCTGTCGGATTCTCGCGAGACTCGGATTCTATATAAGGAGCCGCGCGTCGCCGCCATTTTCACACGTGCATTGAGATTGATAGGGAGAGGACGTGGCTGGCGTCCTCTCCATTAGAAATTAGATTAGAAGAGAGAGAGAGATTGTGCAGAGTCAGACAGAGTTTACCACAGTGACCAGTGCAGTTGTTGTTAGTTAACTTTTATTTATTTTAATATAATATATCCGTTCTCTGCTATATCCGTTCTCTGCCTGAAAAAAAACGATACACAGCAGCAGCCAGTCACACAGTGTGACTCAGTCTGTGTGCACTCAGCTCAGCCCAGTGTGCTGCACATCAATGTATAAAAGGCAAAGCTTATAATAATTGTGGGGGAGACTGGGGAGCACTGCAGGTTGTTATAGCAGGAGCCCCCAGGAGTACATAATATTATATTAATTTAAAATTAAACAGTGCACACTTTTGCTGCAGGAGTGCCACTGCCAGTGTGACTAGTGGTGACCAGTGCCTGACCACCAGTATAGTAGTATATTGTTGTATGTATTGTATACTATCTCTTTATCAACCAGTCTATATTAGCAGCAGACACAGTACAGTGCGGTAGTTCACGGCTGTGGCTACCTCTGTGTCGGCAGTCGGAACTCGGCAGGCAGTCCGTCCATCCATAATTGTATTACAATATATACCACCTAACCGTGGTATTTTTTTTTCTTTCTTTATACCGTCGTCATAGTGTCATACTAGTTGTTACGAGTATACTACTATCTCTTTATCAACCAGTGTACAGTGCGGTAGTTCACGGCTGTGGCTACCTCTGTGTCGGCAGTCGGCAGGCAGTCCGTCCATCCATAATTGTATTATTATTATAATATATACCACCTAACCGTGGTTTTTTTTTCATTCTTTATACCGTCATAGTGTCATACTAGTTGTTACGAGTATACTACTATCTCTTTATCAACCAGTGTACAGTGCGGTAGTTCACGGCTGTGGCTACCTCTGTGTCGGCAGTCGGCAGGCAGTCCGTCCATCCATAATTGTATTATTATTATAATATATACCACCTAACCGTGGTTTTTTTTTCATTCTTTATACCGTCGTCATAGTGTCATACTAGTTGTTACGAGTATACTACTATCTCTTTATCAACCAGTGTACAGTGCGGTAGTTCACGGCTGTGGCTACCTCTGTGTCGGCAGTCGGCAGGCAGTCCGTCCATCCATAATTGTATTATTATTATAATATATACCACCTAACCGTGGTTTTTTTTTCATTCTTTATACCGTCGTCATAGTGTCATACTAGTTGTTACGAGTATACTACTATCTCTTTATCAACCAGTGTACAGTGCGGTAGTTCACGGCTGTGGCTACCTCTGTGTCGGCAGTCGGCAGGCAGTCCGTCCATCCATAATTGTATTATTATTATAATATATACCACCTAACCGTGGTTTTTTTTTCATTCTTTATACCGTCGTCATAGTGTCATACTAGTTGTTACGAGTATACTACTATCTCTTTATCAACCAGTGTACAGTGCGGTAGTTCACGGCTGTGGCTACCTCTGTGTCGGCAGTCGGCAGGCAGTCCGTCCATCCATAATTGTATTATTATTATAATATATACCACCTAACCGTGGTTTTTTTATACCACCTAACCGTGGCAGTCCGTCCATAATTGTATACTAGTATCCAATCCATCCATCTCCATTGTTTACCTGAGGTGCCTTTTAGTTCTGCCTATAAAATATGGAGAACAAAAAAGTTGAGGTTCCAAAATTAGGGAAAGATCAAGATCCACTTCCACCTCGTGCTGAAGCTGCTGCCACTAGTCATGGCCGAGACGATGAAATGCCAGCAACGTCGTCTGCCAAGGCCGATGCCCAATGTCATAGTACAGAGCATGTCAAATCCAAAACACCAAATATCAGAAAAAAAAGGACTCCAAAACCTAAAATAAAATTGTCGGAGGAGAAGCGTAAACTTGCCAATATGCCATTTACCACACGGAGTGGCAAGGAACGGCTGAGGCCCTGGCCTATGTTCATGGCTAGTGGTTCAGCTTCACATGAGGATGGAAGCACTCAGCCTCTCGCTAGAAAACTGAAAAGACTCAAGCTGGCAAAAGCACCGCAAAGAACTGTGCGTTCTTTGAAATCCCAAATCCACAAGGAGAGTCCAATTGTGTCGTTTGCGATGCCTGACCTTCCCAACACTGGACGTGAAGAGCATGCGCCTTCCACTATTTGCATGCCCCCTGCAAGTGCTGGAAGGAGCACCCGCAGTCCAGTTCCTGATAGTCAGATTGAAGATGTCAGTGTTGAAGTACACCAGGATGAGGAGGATATGGGTGTTGCTGGCGCTGGGGAGGAAATTGACCAGGAGGATTCTGATGGTGAGGTGGTTTGTTTAAGTCAGGCACCCGGGGAGACACCTGTTGTCCGTGGGAGGAATATGGCCGTTGACATGCCAGGTGAAAATACCAAAAAAATCAGCTCTTCGGTGTGGAGGTATTTCACCAGAAATGCGGACAACAGGTGTCAAGCCGTGTGTTCCCTTTGTCAAGCTGTAATAAGTAGGGGTAAGGACGTTAACCACCTCGGAACATCCTCCCTTATACGTCACCTGCAGCGCATTCATAATAAGTCAGTGACAAGTTCAAAAACTTTGGGTGACAGCGGAAGCAGTCCACTGACCAGTAAATCCCTTCCTCTTGTAACCAAGCTCACGCAAACCACCCCACCAACTCCCTCAGTGTCAATTTCCTCCTTCCCCAGGAATGCCAATAGTCCTGCAGGCCATGTCACTGGCAAGTCTGACGAGTCCTCTCCTGCCTGGGATTCCTCCGATGCATCCTTGCGTGTAACGCCTACTGCTGCTGGCGCTGCTGTTGTTGCCGCTGGGAGTCGATGGTCATCCCAGAGGGGAAGTCGTAAGCCCACTTGTACTACTTCCAGTAAGCAATTGACTGTTCAACAGTCCTTTGCGAGGAAGATGAAATATCACAGCAGTCATCCTACTGCAAAGCGGATAACTGAGTCCTTGACAACTATGTTGGTGTTAGACGTGCGTCCGGTATCCGCCGTTAGTTCACAGGGAACTAGACAATTTATTGAGGCAGTGTGCCCCCGTTACCAAATACCATCTAGGTTCCACTTCTCTAGGCAGGCGATACCGAGAATGTACACGGACGTCAGAAAAAGACTCACCAGTGTCCTAAAAAAATGCAGTTGTACCCAATGTCCACTTAACCACGGACATGTGGACAAGTGGAGCAGGGCAGGGTCAGGACTATATGACTGTGACAGCCCACTGGGTAGATGTATGGACTCCCGCCGCAAGAACAGCAGCGGCGGCACCAGTAGCAGCATCTCGCAAACGCCAACTCTTTCCTAGGCAGGCTACGCTTTGTATCACCGCTTTCCAGAATACGCACACAGCTGAAAACCTCTTACGGCAACTGAGGAAGATCATCGCGGAATGGCTTACCCCAATTGGACTCTCCTGTGGATTTGTGGCATCGGACAACGCCAGCAATATTGTGTGTGCATTAAATATGGGCAAATTCCAGCACGTCCCATGTTTTGCACATACCTTGAATTTGGTGGTGCAGAATTTTTTAAAAAACGACAGGGGCGTGCAAGAGATGCTGTCGGTGGCCAGAAAAATTGCGGGACACTTTCGGCGTACAGGCACCACGTACAGAAGACTGGAGCACCACCAAAAACTACTGAACCTGCCCTGCCATCATCTGAAGCAAGAAGTGGTAACGAGGTGGAATTCAACCCTCTATATGCTTCAGAGGTTGGAGGAGCAGCAAAAGGCCATTCAAGCCTATACAATTGAGCACGATATAGGAGATGGAATGCACCTGTCTCAAGTGCAGTGGAGAATGATTTCAACGTTGTGCAAGGTTCTGATGCCCTTTGAACTTGCCACACGTGAAGTCAGTTCAGACACTGCCAGCCTGAGTCAGGTCATTCCCCTCATCAGGCTTTTGCAGAAGAAGCTGGAGGCATTGAAGAAGGAGCTAACACGGAGCGATTCCGCTAGGCATGTGGGACTTGTGGATGCAGCCCTTAATTCGCTTAACAAGGATTCACGGGTGGTCAATCTGTTGAAATCAGAGCACTACATTTTGGCCACCGTGCTCGATCCTAGATTTAAAGCCTACCTTGGATCTCTCTTTCCGGCAGACACAGGTCTGCTGGGGTTGAAAGACCTGCTGGTGACAAAATTGTCAAGTCAAGCGGAACGCGACCTGTCAACATCTCCTCCTTCACATTCTCCCGCAACTGGGGGTGCGAGGAAAAGGCTCAGAATTCCGAGCCCACCCGCTGGCGGTGATGCAGGGCAGTCTGGAGCGACTGCTGATGCTGACATCTGGTCCGGACTGAAGGACCTGACAACGATTACGGACATGTCGTCTACTGTCACTGCATATGATTCTCTCAACATTGATAGAATGGTGGAGGATTATATGAGTGACCGCATCCAAGTAGGCACGTCACACAGTCCGTACTTATACTGGCAGGAAAAAGAGGCAATTTGGAGGCCCTTGCACAAACTGGCTTTATTCTACCTAAGTTGCCCTCCCACAAGTGTGTACTCCGAAAGAGTGTTTAGTGCCGCCGCTCACCTTGTCAGCAATCGGCGTACGAGGTTACATCCAGAAAATGTGGAGAAGATGATGTTCATTAAAATGAATTATAATCAATTCCTCCGCGGAGACATTGACCAGCAGCAATTGCCTCCACAAAGTACACAGGGAGCTGAGATGGTGGATTCCAGTGGGGACGAATTGATAATCTGTGAGGAGGGGGATGTACACGGTGATATATCGGAGGGTGAAGATGAGGTGGACATCTTGCCTCTGTAGAGCCAGTTTGTGCAAGGAGAGATTAACTGCTTCTTTTTTTGGGGGGGGTCCAAACCAACCCGTCATATCAGTCACAGTCGTGTGGCAGACCCTGTCACTGAAATGATGGGTTGGTTAAAGTGTGCATGTCCTGTTTTGTTTATACAACATAAGGGTGGGTGGGAGGGCCCAAGGATAATTCCATCTTGCACCTCTTTTTTCTTTTCTTTTTCTTTGCATCATGTGCTGATTGGGGAGGGTTTTTTGGAAGGGACATCCTGCGTGACACTGCAGTGCCACTCCTAGATGGGCCCGGTGTTTGTGTCGGCCACTAGGGTCGCTTATCTTTCTCACACAGTCAGCTACCTCATTGCGCCTCTTTTTTTCTTTGCGTCATGTGCTGTTTGGGGAGGGTTTTTTGGAAGGGACATCCTGCGTGACACTGCAGTGCCACTCCTAGATGGGCACGGTGTTTGTGTCGGCCACTAGGGTCGCTAATCTTACTCACACAGCTACCTCATTGCGCCTCTTTTTTTCTTTGCGTCATGTGCTGTTTGGGGAGGGTTTTTTGGAAGGGACATCCTGCGTGACACTGCAGTGCCACTCCTAGATGGGCCCGGTGTTTGTGTCGGCCACTAGGGTCGCTTATCTTACTCACACAGCGACCTCGGTGCAAATTTTAGGACTAAAAATAATATTGTGAGGTGTGATGTGTTCAGAATAGGCTGAAAATGAGTGTAAATTATGTTTTTTGAGGTTAATAATACTTTGGGATCAAAATTACCCCCAAATTCTATGATTTAAGCTGTTTTTTAGGGTTTTTTGAAAAAAACACCCGAATCCAAAACACACCCGAATCCGACAAAAAAAATTCGGTGAGGTTTTGCCAAAACGCGGTCGAACCCAAAACACGGCCGCGGAACCGAACCCAAAACCAAAACACAAAACCCGAAAAATTTCCGGCGCTCATCTCTACTTAGGACATGACTGTCCCTGTAGATACTAGATACAACATATGTTTGCTTTTCTATTCAGTCTTCATTGTACAAAATGTTTGGTGATATGGCAAAGAACATTCCTGGCTGCACTGATGTAAGGGTTTAGAAAAGTAATGCTCTGAAGGTGATGATAAAAAAATAAGATTTTACTCACCGGTAAATCTATTTCTCGTAGTCCGTAGTGGATGCTGGGAACTCCGTAAGGACCATGGGGAATAGACGGGCTTCGCAGGAGACTGGGCACTCTAAAAGAAAGATTAGGTACTATCTGGTGTGCACTGGCTCCTCCCACTATGACCCTCCTCCAGACCTCAGTTAGGATACTGTGCCCGGAAGAGCTGACACAATAAGGAAGGATTTTGAATCCCGGGTAAGACTCATACCAGCCACACCAATCACACCGTATAACTCGTGATACTATACCCAGTTAACAGTATGAAATATAACTGAGCCTCTCAACAGATGGCTCAACAATAACCCTTAGTTAGGCAATAACTACATACAAGTATTGCAGACAATCCGCACTTGGGATGGGCGCCCAGCATCCACTACGGACTACGAGAAATAGATTTACCGGTGAGTAAAATCTTATTTTCTCTGACGTCCTAGTGGATGCTGGGAACTCCGTAAGGACCATGGGGATTATACCAAAGCTCCCAAACGGGCGGGAGAGTGCGGATGACTCTGCAGCACCGAATGAGAGAACTCAAGGACCTCCTCAGCCAGGGTATCAATTTTGCAGAATTTAGCAAACGTGTTTGCCCCTGACCAAGTTGCAGCTCGGCAAAATTGTAAAGCCGAGACCCCTCGGGCAGCCGCCCAAGATGAGCCCACTTTCCTCGTGGAATGGGCTTTTACTGATTTAGGATGCGGCAATCCAGCCGCAGAATGCTCCAGCTGAATTGTGCTACAAATTCAGCGAGCAATAGTCTGCTTAGAAGCAGGAGCACCTATTTTGTTGGGTGCCTACAGGATAAAAAGCGAGTCAGTTTTCCTGACTCCAGCCATCCTGGAAATATAAATTTTTAAGGCCCTGACTACGTCCAGTAACTTGGAATCTTCCAAGTCCCTAGTAGCCGCAGACACTACAATAGGTTGGTTCAAGTGAAAAACTGATACCACCTTAGGGAGAAACTGGGGACGAGTCCTCAATTCTGCCCTATCCATATGGAAAATCAGATAAGGGCTTTTACATGACAAAGCTGCCAATTCTGACACACGCCTGGCCGAAGCCAAGGCCAATAACATGACCACTTTCCATGTGAGATATTTCAAATCCACAGTTTTAAGTGGCTCAAACCAATGTGATTTTAAGAAACTCAACACCACGTTGAGATCCCAAGGTGCCACAGGAGGCACAAAAGGGGGCTGAATATGTAGCACTCCCTTTACAAATGTCTGAACTCCAGGCAGTGAAGCCAGTTCTTTCTGGAAGAAAATCGACAGAGCCGAAATCTGGACCTTAATGGAACCCAATTTTAGGCCCATAGTCACCCCTGACTGTAGGAAGTGCAGAAAACGACCCAGCTGAAATTCCTCTGTTGGGGCCTTCCTGGCCTCACACCACGCAACATATTTTCGCCAAATACGGTGATAATGGTTTGCGGTTACTTCTTTCCTGGCTTTTATCAGCGTAGGAATGACTTCTTCCGGAATGCCCTTTTCCTTTAGGATCCGGAATTCAACCGCCATGCCGTCAAACGCAGCCACGGTAAGTCTTGGAACAGACAGGGCCCCTGCTGTAGCAGATCCTGTCTGAGCGGTAGAGGCCATGGGTCCTCTGATATCAGTTCTTGAAGTTCTGGGTACCAAGCTCTTCTTGGCCCATCCGGAACCACGAGTATCGTTCTTACTCCTCGTTTTCTTATTATTCTCAGTACCTTTGGTATGAGAGGCAGAGGAGGGAATACATAAACCGACTGGTACACCCACGGTGTCACTAGAGCGTACACAGCTATTGCCTGAGGGTCCCTTGACCTGGCGCAATATCTAGTTTTTTGTTTAGGCGGGACGCTATCATGTCCACCTGTGGCCTTTCCCAACGGTTTACCAACAGTTGGAAGACTTCTGGATGAAGTCTCCACTCTCCCGGGTGTAGGTCGTGTCTGCTGAGGAAGTCTGCTTCCCAGTTGTCCACTCCCGGAATGAACACTGCTGACAGTGCTAAGACGTGATTTTCCGCCCATCGGAGAATCCTTGTGGCTTCTGCCATCGCCATCCTGCTTCTTGTGCCGCCCTGTCGGTTTACCTGGGCGACTGCCGTGATGTTGTCTGATTGGATCAGTACCGGCTGGTTTTGAAGCAGAGGCCTTGCCAGACTTAGGGCATTGTAAATGGCCCTCAGTTCCAGAATATTTATGTGTAGGGACGACTCCTGACCAAAAGTCCTTGGAAATTTCTTCCCTGTGTGACTGCCCCCCAGCCTCGAAGGCTGGCATCCGTGGTTACCAGGACCCAGTCCTGTATGCCGAATCTGCGGCCCTCTTGAAGATGAGCACTCTGCAGCCACCACAGTAGAGATACCCTGGTCCTTGGAGACAGGGTTATCAGCCGATGCATCTGAAGATACGATCCCGACCACTTGTCCAAGAGGTCCCACTGAAAGGTTCTTGCATGGAACCTGCTGAATGGAATTTTGCTTCGTAAGAAGCTACCATTTTTCCCAGGACTCGTGTGCAGTGATGCACCGATACCTGTTTTGGTTTCAGGAGGTCTCTGACTAGAGATGACAGCTCCTTGGCTTTCTCCTGCGGGAGAAACACTTTTTTCTGTTCTGTGTCCAGAACCATCCCCAGGAACAGTAGGCGTGTGGTAGGAACCAGCTGTGACTTTGGAATGTATAGAATCCATCCGTGCTGTTGTAGCACTTCCCGAGATAGTGCTACTCCGACCAACAACTGCTCCTTGGACCTCGCCTTTATAAGGAGGTCGTCCAAGTACGGGATAATTAAAACTCCCTTTTTTCGAAGGAGTATCATCATTTCTGCCATTACCTTGGTAAAGACCCTCGGTGCCGTGGACAGTCCAAACGGCAGTGTTTGGAATTGGTAATGGCAATCCTGTACCACAAATCTGAGGTACTCCTGGTGAGGATGGTAAATGGGGACATGTAGGTAAGCATCCTTGATGTCCAGGGATACCATGTAATCCCCCTCCTCCAGGCTTGCAATAACCGCCCTGAGCGATTCCATCTTGAACTTGAATTTTTTTATGTATGTGTTCAAGGATTTCAAATTTAAAATGGGTCTCACCGAACCGTCCGGTTTCGGTACCACAAACAGTGTGGAATAGTAACCCCGTCCTTGTTGAAGTAGGGGCACCTTGACTATCACCTGCTGGGAATACAGCTTGTGAATTGCCTCTAGCACAGCCTCCCTGCCTGAGGGAGTTGTCGTCAAGGCAGATTTGAGGAAACGGCGGGGGGGAGACGCCTCGAATTCCAGCTTGTACCCCTGAGATACTACTTGAAGGATCCAGGGATCCACCTGTGAGCGAGCCCACTGATCGCTGAAATTTTTGAGGCGGCCCCCCACCGTACCTGGCTACGCCTGTGGAGCCCCCGCGTCATGCAGTGGACTCAGAGGAAGCGGGGGAAGAATTTTAATTCTGGGAACTGGCTGACTGGTGCAGCTTTTTCCCTCTTCCCTTGTCTCTGTGCAGAAAGGAAGCGCCTTTGACACGCTTGCTTTTCTGAAGCCGAAAGGACTGTACCTGATAATACAGTGCTTTCTTAGGCTGTGAGGAAACCTGAGGTAAAAAATGTTCTTGCCAGCTGTTGCTGTGGATACGAGGTCCCAGAGACCATTCCCAAACAATTCCTCACCCTTATAAGGCTCTATGTGCCTTTTAAAGTCAGCATCACCTGTCCAGTGTCGGGTCTCTAATACCCTCCTGCCAGAATGGACATTGCATTAATTCTGGATGCCAGCCGGCAAAATATCCCTCTGTGCATCCCTCATATATAAGACGACGTCTTATGTTCGCAAAATAGTATCCCTGTTTGACAGGGTTACAGACCACGCTGCAGCAGCACTATCTGCAGGTCTCAGTCTAGTACCTGAGTGTGTAAATACAGACTTCAGGATAGCCTCCTGCTTTTTATCAGCAGGTACCTTCAAAGTGGCCGTATCCTAAGACGGCAGTGCCACCTTTTTTGACAAACGTGTTAGCGCCTTATCCACCCTAGGGGATATCTCCCAGCGTAACTTATCCTCTGGTGGGAAAGGGTACGCCATCAGTAACTTTTTAGAAATTACCAGTTTCTTATCGGGGGAACCCACGCTTTTTCACACTTCATTCACTCATTTGATGGGGGAACAAAACACTGCCTGCTTTTTCTCCCCAAACATAAAACCCTTTTTTAGTGGTACTTGGGTTAATGTCAGAAATGTGTAACACATTTTTTATTGCCGGGATCATGTAACGGATGTTCCTAGTGGATTGTGTATATGTCTCAACCTCGTCGACACTGGAGTCAGACTCCGTGTCGACATCTGTGTCTGCCATCTGAGGGAGCGGGCGTTTTTGAGCCCCTGATGGCCTTTGAGACGCCTGGGCAGGCGCGGGCTGAGAAGCCGGCTGTCCCATAGCTGTTACGTCATCCAGCCTTTTATGTAAGGAGTTGACACTGTCGGTTTATACCTTCCACCTATCCATCCACTCTGGTGTCGGCCCCACAGGGGGCGACATCACATTTATCGGCATCTGCTCTGCCATCACATAAGCCTCCTCATCATAGTGTCGACACAGCCGTACCGACACACCGCACACACACACAGGGAATGCTCTGACTGAGGACAGGACCCCACACAGCCCTTTGGGGAGACAGAGAGAGAGTATGCCAGCACACACCAGAGCGCTATATAATTTTGGGATTAACACTATATTGAGTGAATTTTTCCCAATAGCTGCTTGTATATACAATATTGCGCCTAAATTTTGTGAACCCCCCTCTCTTTTTAACCCTTTGAGCCTGAAAACTACAGGGGAGAGCCTGGGGAGCTGTCTTCCAGCTGCACTGTGAAGAGAAAATTGCGCCAGTGTGCTGAGGGAGAAGCCCCACCCCTTTTTCAACTGACTTTCTCCCGCTTTTTCTGCAATACTGGCAGGGGTAATTTTACATCTATATAGCCTCAAGGAATATATATGATGTAGATTTGCCAGCCAAGGTGTCATATATTGCCCTCAGGGCGCCCCCCCCCAGCGCCCTGCACCCTCAGTGACCGGAGTGTGAAGTGTGCATGAGGAGCAATGGCGCACAGCTGCAGTGCTGTGCGCTACCTTGGTGAAGACCAAAGTCTTCTGCCGCCGATTTTCCGGACCTCTTCTTGCTTCTGGCTCTGTAAGGGGGACGGCGGCGCGGCTCCGGGAACGAACACCAAGGCCAGTTCCATGCGGTCGATCCCTCTGGAGCTAATGGTGTCCAGTAGCCTAAGAAGCCCAAGCTAGCTGCAAGCAGGTAGGTTCGCTTCTTCTCCCCTTAGTCCCTCGATGCAGTGAGCCTGTTGCCAGCAGGTCTCACTGTAAAATAAAAAACCTAAAATAAACTTTCTTTCTAGGAGCTCAGGAGAGCCCCTAGTGTGCATCCAGCTCGGCCGGGCACAGAAATCTAACTGAGGTCTGGAGGAGGGTCATAGTGGGAGGAGCCAGTGCACACCAGATAGTACCTAATCTTTCTTTTAGAGTGCCCAGTCTCCTGCGGAGCCCGTCTATTCCCCATGGTCCTTACGGAGTTCCCAGCATCCACTAGGACGTCAGAGAAAAGAAGAACAACAACCTGGTTTTGCTGTGTAAATGATTAATGATTAAAGAAGATTGGAGAACTTACATAAAGTCTCGCACTTCCTGCATCTCGCAGGCGACAACATCCCCCCAAAGTGTTAAGTGTGTGCATACCAAAAACTCATTCAAATCTGATGTCCCCTGCTCAGGGTATTTATCTCTTGGGTCTTGGTATTGCTTTCGGAAAGCAGGATTCCAGCAATGTAGTGTTACAGGTGCATGAACCACTACTGTGAAATAAAAATAAAACAAGGGCAATAGTGTATTTTAAATATCTCAAGGACAGAGATGAGGTTGGGATGAAGGAGCCACTTTACCTGAATAAAGATAAATTGTTGTATACCGATGTGGTCCTTCAGGACTTTACAGGAGGATGTGCATCTCTGTTCTAGGTTTTATAATCATTTGTCTCCACTACTTACAGAAGTGTGCACCAGTCGATAGAGGTACAGGCTGGGTTTTATATTGCCAATACAGCATGGAAAACATTGCACTGGCTGAGAACTACTGTGTCCTAACAGTATTCTGCTGGACAGCTGTGCATGCATCTCACACTCATAGCCCTACCTGCCTATTCAAAGTTCCCTCTGAGAGATCCTGGTGGAGGAGGTCCAGGTGGGAGGTGGAAGGGGCATGGTGCTGTGAATTGTGTTATACTGGCCGTGCCCCTGCTCCACAATGCTGTGAGTCACCATAAATTGTGTCATAAAACCCTAGATCACTCACTTCACTGGGATAGTTGGTGGGATCCAGGGGGCTAGTCTACCCTCTTTAGCATGCAAAATTCCGTGAGACATTATGAGAGAAATACTCGAAGTAGTAATTACATTTCATAGAATGATCTACTTCGAAATCATAGGTAGCAATAAGCACCCTTTATCCTTGTTTTAAGATGTAATCAGTCGACATCGATAACTTGTTCAACATTTTCATTTTGTTCAACATTTTCATTAACGATATATCAGTAGATCTAGAGAGCATGTTGTCAATTTTTGCACACGATACCAAACTGTGTAAGGTTATAAATTTGGAGGGAGATGCTGAGTATCTTCAGAATGACTTAGTTAAACTGGAAGCATGGTCAGCAAAATGGAGAATGAGCTTCAATACAGACAAGTGTAAGGTAATGCACTTTGGTAGCAAGAAAAAAAATAACATCTACATACGGGAAGCAGTCAGTTTACCTCCAATCAAAATCCCGACGTTCAAAATCCCGACACCAATTGACCGATGGTCAAAATCCCGACAAGGTCAAAATCCCGACATGGATAAAATACCGACATTTAAAATACCGACAAGGTCAAAATACCGACATGTAAAATGCCGACAGGTCAAAATACCGACATGAGTTTTTCAGGATTTTTTTCATTGAAACCAACTTGTTCATACTTTACCATCCCAGTGGACCTGGAGGGGGAATATAATAGTGTGCCGGGCGCAGCGAGGCACCGTGCCCGAAGCATGGCGAGCGCAGCGAGCCATGCGAGGGGACGCGGTACACTTTATATGGTGTCCATGTTGACTTATGCCGACATTCACACAAAAAACAACAACAAATAGCATGTCGGTATTTTGACCTGTCGGCATTTTACATGTCGGTATTTTGACCTTGTCGGTATTTTAAATGTCGGTATTTTGTCCATGTCGGGATTTTGACCTTGTCGGGATTTTGACCATCGGTCAATTGGTGTCGGGATTTTGAACGTCGGGATTTTGATTGGAGGTATTTCATACCGATCCCCTACATACTACATGGGGTAAAATTAGGGGATTCTGTACAGGAAAAAAGACTGGTACCCCTTTTCCACTGTGTAGCACGGGTCGCAGCCGTGTTGCCTGACATGGCTGCGACCCGTGCTACAGCCCCCTTTTTACAGCGCTCACCAACCCGGCATATTGCCGGGTTGGTGACGCTGCTAGTGACGTGGCAGGGGCGGCGCTGGGAGATCACTGATCTCCCAGCGCCGCCCTCCCACCTCGACACAGCTCCCGTTCACACTACACAGCTTACCGGGTTGAACTCGTGTTCAACCCGGCAAGCTACCCGGGTAGGATTCCCAGATCACTTGATCCAGGAATTTGCAGGGGGACCCTTTTCCACTAGGGAAAAATAAAGGGTAAATGCGCGCCCCCGCGCATTTACCATGTTTTAAGGAGCTAGTGGAAAAGGGGTATTAGCTGCAGCACCCAAAGTAGGATTGCAGCAAAGAAGGCAAACAAGGTATTAGCATGCATAAAGCGGGGAATTGTTGCAAGGGATGAGTGTTCTATACTCCCATTATATATATCCCTAGTGAGGCCACATCTCGAATATTGTGCACATTTTAGGGCACCATACTACAAAAAGGATATCCTGGAACTAGAAAAGGTACAGAGGCGGGCGACCAAACTGATTAAAGGGATGGAAAAGCTAGAATATGAGGAAAGACTTTTTAATATAAGCATGTTCACATTGGAAAAGAGAAGATTGAGAGGGGACATGATCAACATTTACAAGTATACAAGTGGACAATACACAGAGCTTGAGCTAGACCTGTTTTTGGTAAAATCAACACAGAGGACACGTAGACACCCGCTTAGGCTAGAGGAGAGGTGATTTCGCACAATGAGACGAAAAGGTTTCTTCACAGTAAGGACAATAAGAGTTTGGAATTCCCTGCCTGAGAGAGTGGTAATGGCGGACTCGGTCAACACTTTTAAGAATGGGCTAGATAAATTCTTAATGGATAAGGATATACAGGGTTATGGTGGGTAGATTGCACACTATATTTAAAATAGATAAATAAATAACAGCCATCTTTTTCATCATTTTCAATGCATAAAATTAGTGCTAATAAAATAATACAGTGTAGGAGACCACCAATAGGTTGAACTCAATGGACAAATTGTCTTTTTTCAACCTCAGAAACTATGTCACTACGTTACTATAATGTTGACATTCATAATGTTGACACCACAATATTGACATTTATGATAACACCATCTCAAATCTCAACAAATATAATATCCCACTGCTAAATGCTTATTTGAGTGAGGAGGTAGTCTGTGACTGATTAAAAAAGTTAAAGATTAATAAGTTACCTGGTCCCGATGGAATTCACCCGAGGGATCTTATGGAGCTGCATGCTGAACTAGCAAGACCTCTATTTTTGATCTTCATGGATTCGGTTAAATCGGGTATGGTTCCCAAGCACTCGCGTATAGCGGAGGTAGTGTCGATATTTAAAAAGGGGAGCAAAGCTGAACCAGGTAATTATAGAACAGTTAGTCTTACATCTATAGTGCGGAAAGTATTGGAAGGTATTCTAAGGGACAGTATTCAAACGTTCCTTGAAGCAAATAAGGTCATTAAAAGGAACCAACATGGATTTGTGAAGGACAGATCAGGTCAGACCAACTTACATGGCTTTTATGAAACAGTAAGTGCGAACCTGGATCAGGGTAAGGAGGTGGATATAATCTTTTTAGACTTTGCCAAAGCTTTCGACACTGTACCCCACATGCATCTTATCTATAAGCTACAAGAAATAGGGATAGGGAGCACAATATGCACTTGGGTCAGTAATTGGTTAGATAATAGGGAGCAGCGCGTTGTGGTCAATGGATCATTTTCAAATTGGACCAAAGTACTAAGTGGTGTGCCACAAGGGTCTGTACTTGGACCACTTTTGTTCAACATTTCATCAACGACCTAACAGTAGGTCTAGAGAGCATGGTGTCAATTTTCGCAGACGATACCAAATTGTGTAAGGCTATAAATACGGAGGGGGATGCTGAGTCTCTTCAGAACGACTTAACTAAACTGGAAGCATGGGCAGCAAAATGGAGAATGAGATTCAACACAGACAAGTGTAAGGTAATGCACTGTGGGGGCAAGACCAAAAATTACACCTGCATACTAAATGGGGTAATATTAGGGGATTCTGTACTGGAAAAAGACTTAGGGGTTCATATAGATAACAAATTAAGCAGCAGTACCCAAAGTAGGAGTGCAGCAAAGAAGGCTAATAAGATATTAGCATGCATAAAACGGGGAATTGATGCAAGGGACAAGAGTAATATACTCCCATTATATAAATCACTAGTGAGGCCACATCTTGAATACTGTGTGCAACTTTGGGCACCATATTACAAAAAGGATATCCTGGAGCTAGAAAAGGTTCAGACGCGGGCGACCAAACTAATCAAGGGCATGGAGACGCTGGAATACGAGGAAAGGCTTGCAAGGCTAGGCATGTTTACATTGGAAAAGAGGAGACTAAGAGGGGACATGATCAACATCTACAAATATATAAGGGGTGAATACACAGAGCTTGGGAGGGACCTGTTTTCTATAAGATCAGCACAGAGAACATGTGGTCACTCGCTTAGGTTAGAGGAGAGGAGTTTCCGCACATTGAGGCAAAAAGGTTTTTTCACAGTAAGGACAATACGTGTTTGGAATTCCCTGCCTGAGAGAGTAGTATCTGCAGACTCAGTCAACAACTTTAAGAATGGGTTAGATAAATTCCTATTGGATAAAGATATTCAGGGTTATGGTGCGTAGGCATGCATTATAGTTAATTTAACTAGTCCTAACATAAAAATAACTAGTCCTATAATAAGACTGCATAGGAGATCACAAATAGGTTGAACTCGATGGACAATTGTCTTTTTTCAACCTTAGTTACTATGTTAATATTTTACCATTGTTAAAATGTTGACAGGCAATGTGCAGACATCATCAGAATGTCAACAAGTGAAATGTCAGCCTTCTCAGAATGATAGCTTGTTAGACCCAGATGTGACAGTCACATGACCGCTAGGACCCGGACTACGCTTCTAAACGTGCTGTGGGCCATCAGGAGCATGGAAGTCACTGCTGGGCCACATGATGAATGGTGACATTAGGATTGTCAATATATCATCCCCAACCCCTTGTTTCACCTGTAAATACATTATAACACCTTAAGAAAACTAGTTATAAGGAAATTGGATATGTCATTATGCAGAGTAGAATATGGTTAGTTTTCTGTGTAAATGAATAATCAAAGCAATGTAATATGAAAAGGAAAATACTACTAGAGCATATGTCTCACTCCATTGTTTGGCACACTTGTATTTTTGTTCTACACCCAAGAGTCAGTATATTCAAACTGATCTAATTTACAGAATGTCAGATGTCGAGACAGACAGACATTGACTAATAAAGCAAAATGTCATAATTAACACACAGCTTGAACTGTGCTTAGCATTTTTGCACATAAACAAAATGGTATATTATTTTCCATTACTAAATGATAATATATTCCTCAATATGAGCCATTTATAGAGCCATGTTTTGTCTAATATACAGCATTAGGTAGCCACAATACAATTGTCTAGATGATTAGAACTGAGTAATATCCAGTTCATATCAACACAATTATGGATCTTTTGTGCTGTGTACATTTCAGGTGGTCATATTTCAATATTGCCAAGTGCCTTGGGCGTAAGAGCAGGACACATCCAAGTAGCAATGTCTGTTAGCTGCGATATCCCAGAGCAGCTTAAGCCCAAGGAAAAGGTTGATAAAAATCTGTTCCTATTTACAATTCAGAGAAGCCAGGGGAGTGGGAGGATGGCTGGGAAGCCTAGAAGACTTGCTGAATAATACGCCACACAAATCACAGCATGTTCTGCTGCAGAAATGGATGCAGCGATTCCAGAAAGAAGAAGCTAAACATATTCTCTAAACTGCTGACAACAGTCTTCCAATAGGCAATATAATATAATAGATATATAACATGTAGGACAAAGTTTCACTGTTGGCCATTACTAGCTGAAAAGAATATCTATTATGCAACCTTGATCATAATGTCCAATGATGAGTCTTGTGGGAGCTATAGATTGCCATCAATAACCATTTGCTACAAGCTGTGATACGAATGCACAGCTTGTCATACATCAGAGAAATGATATCTTTAAGGAGACTGTCTAGCTCTGTAGGATGTGAAGCAGGTGTAAGTATGTTCTTATTATTTAAGCCACAAAGAAGAATTCTAGCAAACTACCAATTATTATAAATAACGACATAAGTTATTGGTAAACATAGTTTACTGGATAGTTATGAAAACTGGTGCAATAGAAAAGGTAGAATTGCCCATAGCACCAAAAAGACCAATAGGTTGCCCCTGGCAGCACTGTGAGGATGCTAGAGTGATGTGTAGATGGTTTTGCCCATAGGCATAGCCAGATGAAGGGGGGTTTTGCAGGGCGTACAGTAACCCAGGCCCCCCTTTGTTAGGGGGCCCCCAGCCAGAGCACCTGGCTTGGTGGTGAGACCTATGATATCACACCGTTTTCAAGGCATAGGTCACGGCCGGAGCACAACTGATCCTCTAAGAATACCCTGGGCCAACAGTTCACTCTGCGGCACACCTTGCAACTGGTCGCGGCACACAAAAGCTTGCTGTAGGGGGTATATATATGCTAAAGTACGGGTTTTCAGAAGTGGAGATGTTGCCCATAGTAACCAATCAGGTTCTAGCTATTATCTTCTAGAAGGTGCTAGATAAATGATAGGCACAATCTGGTTGCTATGGGCAACATTTCCACTTCTAATAACCTGCACTTTATATAACCCCATGAATTGTATGTTTACTATGCATGCAAATCATTGGCAACTACATACATTCTCATGAGGGATATCTAGTGACTAAGGGGTCTATTCATGAAGCAGTGAAAAGTGGAGAAGTGAGCCAGTGGAGAAGTTGCCCATGACAACCAATCAGCATTGAAGTAACATTTATAATTTGCATACTATACAATTGTACAGAGCATCTGATTGGTTGCCATGGGCAACTTCTCCCCTTGCTCACTTATCCACTCTTTTCACTGCTTCATCAATAGACCCCTAAGGCCAGATTTAGCAAGCCTTGGAGAGTGATAAGTTGCACAATGATAAAGCACCAACCAATCAACTAACTGTCATTTTTTAAACACAGCCTATAACATGACAGTTAGGAGCTGATTGGCTGGTACTTTATCACCGTGCACCTTATCACTCTCCAAGGCTGGATAAATCTGGGACTGTGAAATGTGTTTGCTGCTGGTAAAAGCGCTACGTGCACTTCTGCACAATTTTGAAGGCATAATTACCCATACCCCCCAAACCCTAACCATCTTTCAACAAGCCTAATATCTGCATCTTATTATTATGAAGGCACAGCTCTTGAATGTATTATCATGTGACATTGATAATGACACCACACATATCTGGTGGCAGCTGCCAATACCATTTGCAATTACAAAGCTCTGTGTACTAAAGAACAGCAAAACCACAGTTCAATATGCCATGAATCTGATTGTTTTGCAGCTGGCCAACCATTTCCAAAGACAAATGTGGAAAACAAATTCCAGAACAAAAAAGTATTTTGAAGCTTCCCTGTTGAACAAAAAATTGTATAGAAATATGGAAGTGATTTCTATACACTTACAATGTTTTGTTTGTGCCAGTAATTACAATTGCTTGACTGCTTCAATGAATCAAACAATCTTGCTCATCTACAGAGTGTATACTATAACTGTCATAAGCAATACAGTGACTGTACCACTGATGAGTCCATTGGCATCATCTACAAAATATCTTCATTCCCAAACGGTTTCTGCAAGGAAACATGTTTTTACATTATGCTGAGTGCAATAGGGATGCCAGAACTGAGTACAGTGTAGGCCGAAGCCTGCTGTGTGCTGCGAGTGATACATGACCGGTGGCATATCTATAATGGGTGTAGTGTGTGTGGTGCACGGGAGCCAACACATCCGGCAACCATTTTGTCAATACTTACCTTTCTGGAGCCTTTAGTTGACAGCAGCAGTACTACAAATTGACGGGAGAATGGCATGGATGCCAATTTCCAGCCATTTTGTGCATGCGCAGTAGGGAAATAGTCAGAAAAATGGCCGTTGCGCAATTTCCCAGGAGACCTGCACATGCGCTGTAGATTCTATCAGAGTGTCAGTCTACTAGCACTCAGTAATGCGCTGCTGGCATGAGAGGAGCAGGCCCTGCACACATACACCCCTGTACATAACATACCTGCAACCTGAACCAGTTTAGGAGAGACTATAAATATATGACTACTATACCACCATTCCAACAGTCTTCACATTGCCTTGAGTTCTAGAGAATTGGGAATTATAATTGTGACTGTGGTAATTGGCAGGATATTACAGGGAAGGGCAGCAAGGGGGATGGGGCAGCCTAGCACTTTAAAGTTACAGTATATACCCCACAGTACATGACCATATCCCCAATGCAGTGGCAGAATTAGTGATTAGGTGCACACCACACCACAACTGCAATGTGTGGCTGGCTCAGCTGTGCTGGCAGGTGCAGGGCAGCTCCTCTCCTATGGTTTTACGCGCCAGGGACGGTCACAAGATTGTCATGTAATTTTAGGGTTACCACTTTTTTATTTCAGGGGTTGTGGACAGGGGCATGGACAAATGCAGTAGGGTTACAACCCATTAGGTGGCATGCATCTCCTGTTTACACATGTAGCAGAGAACACCTTTACTTCACAGCATTCAGTTACCAGAGTGGTACATAGAATTACAGCGCTAGAAGCAATATTACAAAACGTTACTCATCTGCTACAAGTATTGAGAAATGTAGCTGTATTCCCCCACCCATCCCACCATCCAGTGATAGAGCAGCATGACCCTTTATGTAATAGTGATTGTAAGATGAAGGGTTAACAGTAAGGCAAAATAATTCTGTATAGTATTATTTATAGTGTCATTTAGTATACTTCATCAGGTAATTACCATCAAAGTTTTAATCCTAATTTCCACAGTTTTGGCTATCAGAATAGGATCAATCCTGGGACTCCTTTGCTTGCTATAATCTCATCACCAACAGAGATAGTGCCTGGATGTCTCTGCTTGCCATGTGCACTGCACCTGGTGATCATGTGGGAAACTCTAGATCTAGAACCCGGGTCTGGATGACAAGAAGGTCCTCTCAGAGGGGAATGCTGGCCTGATGCCGCATGAGAGGGAGAGGGCTGTTATGTGCAGCACCAGGGGCTCTCTCCTGGCATGTGTAATGAATGTCATGATAACGTTCTGGTGTCAGCAATATGTTTGTGGCCCTCATTTCTTTACACGCCTCTGGCTCTCCACATTATAGTCCAGTCCCACAGACACAGGCAGTACTCCTGTTTTACAACCCCCATCTGTCAGCTGAGGGAAGAGTCAGGGGAGGCAGGCCACGTGTGGGAGAAGAAATGAGGGGAAGGCCTTAATGTGAGCACAGCAGTGCCACTCTGTAGTCATCAGGATTTCCAGATACCACCCGTCCAGGATCAGGTAATCCTTTGTCAGAACCCCAGTGGCAACAGTAATGCTCAGAGTCCCAGAAAGGTGGAGGTGAGAGGCAGGGAGCGGAGGTGAGGGTCTTTTCTCCTCTACTCCAGCCCACACCTGCTCCATCATGATTACGGCCTGCAGATGGCCAGAACATACTGTACACAGTTAATCTAACCCATTATTAGTACTGCTGCAGGCCCCTTCATTGCTGTGAACCCTGACAGCTGCACTGCTGTTAGTCCCCTCCCTGTCCCAATGCTGAATGACCACGGTCACATGTAGCATTCTAAATATTAGTATTTCACAGCTAACATTATGAAGAATTGTGGGTAAAAAATAGATAGCAAAGTAATAAACAAACCCTTGTCACGTTTATGTATAAAACAGACAATAAGGGCGGGATGTACTATGCATCACATTCGCAATGCCATACATCCTGCCACTTATCGATACATACTGGTGGTATGTACTGTACCTAGAACTGTAATTAGAATTACAGAGAATGCACACAGGCCCTCTCCTCTCTTAATACACTCCTGTCCAATGTACTCATGCAAGTGAAAGAATTCCATCATTTATATGAGCCCAGTGCGTATATTTTTTAAGTGTGGATTTACAGAAGTGAAGATGTTGCTCATAGCAATCAATCAGATTCTATAGTATTTATCATGTCACTAGCATCTTCTGCAAGATAATAGCTGGAATCTGATTTCCACTCCTACAAACCCGGATTTTAGTAAAGTAAGATCCCTGCAATTTGAGCTTTTTCTGACTGAGGACTGCCATAATGATGTCTCTGAAAGGTATGTAAAGAAAAACAGAAAAGAAAATGCTACAGCATGCAGTGGCAAACGCAGGATTTCTAGAGGGGAGTTTCCAAATGCAGTCCACAATCTCCCACACTGCGGACATTGGAGCAAGTGCGGGAGTCTGGGGGAGCAGCAGAGGAACCCAGTAATGACCCGGGACATTAATGTAAACATTGGTAACATAGTAACATAGTAACATAGTATCTGAGGTTGAAAAAAGACAATTGTCCATCGAGTTCAACCTATTTGTGGTGTCCTATGCATGATGATTTGACTAAAATTTCTGACTGATGCTGCTGTCAGCCATTGCATTTTATCCCTATTTATAGTAACTATAATGCATGACTATGCACCATACCCCTGGATATCCTTTTCCAATAGGAATTTATCTAACCCATTCTTAAAGGTGTTGACAGATTCCGCCATTACAACTCCCTCGGGCAGGGAATTCCAAACACGTATTGTCCTTACCGTGAAAAAGCCTTTACGCCGTATTGTGCGGAATCTCCTCTCCTCTAACCTGAGCGAGTGTCCACGAGTCCTCTGTGTTGATCTAACCAAAAACAGGTCCCGCGCAAGCTCTGTGTATTGTCCCCTTATATATTTGTAGATGTTGATCATATCCCCTCTTAGTCTCCGCTTTTGCAATGTAAACATGCCTAGTCTTTCAAGCCTTTCCTTGTATTCCATCATCTCCATGCCCTTAATTAGTTTGGTCGCCCTCCTCTGTACCTTTTCAAGCTCCAGGATATCCTTTTTGTAGTACGGTGCCCAGAACTGTACACAGTATTCAAGGTGTGGCCTCACTAGTGATTTATATAACGGGAGTATAATACTCTCGTCCCTAGCATCAATACCCCGTTTTATGCATGCTAATATCTTATTAGCCTTCTTTGCTGCAGTCCTACTTTGGATACTACTTCTTAGCTTGCTATCTATGAGGACACCTAAGTCCTTTTCCAGTACAGAATCCCCTAATTTTACCCCATTTAGTAGCTAGGTGTAATTTTTGTTCTTGTTACCACAGTGCATTACCTTACACTTGTCTGTGTTGAAGCGCATTCTCCATTTGGCTGCCCATGCTTCTAATTTAACTAAGTCATTCTGAAGAGACTCGGCATCCTCCTCTGTATTTATAGCCTTACATAATTTGGTATCATCTGCAAAAATTGACACCATGCTCTCTAGACCTTCTGTTAGGTCGTTAATGAAAATATTGAACAATAGCGGTCCTAATACTGAGCCTTGCGGCCAGAGGCAGAACTCTGGGAGGCAACGGAGTCATCTGCCGCCGGGCTCCTGCTCTGAAGGGGGCACCTCTCCTCTCATTCTGTGACACCATTTAATTAAGTTAATTGGGAGCTGACGCTATCTCTTCAGTGGCCAACTCCCTCACTGGTCCCTGCACCTTACATGTCATACCCTTTTTATTATACTGTAGATACACATTTTACAAATGTCATATCCAGGATTAGAAACCACGACCTAGTACACTGGAAACAGACAACTTACTGATGAAGCTATTTGTTCCTGTATAGGAAATATGAGAATTCTAACGATATGAAGTTACTGCTCTGACAATTACACATAACTTCATATACTGTAGTTAGAATTCTCATGCTTCCTGTACAGGAGCAAATAGCTCCATCAGTAAAGTGTCTGCTGTCAGTGTAACAGATACAGTAATAACGTCTAATCCTGGGTATGACTGCTAAGAAATGTGTGATCTAAAATAAAAGACAATGAAATGTATGTATACAGTATTTTCAGTACACTCCATACACACACACTTTATATATATATATATATATATATATATATATGGCGAGTGCTGTGGTTGAATATTTGTTTATATATATATATATATATATATATATATATATTACATACACATACATATATTTATCTAAAAACATAGGGTGGGGGCACCAATATTTATCTTGCCTCCTGGCAACTGGGACAAACTTACGCCACTGCTTGCGGCACACCACTTAGCACTTCAGTCCAAGTTGAAAAAGATCCATTAACCACAACGCGCTGCTTCCTATTATCTAACCAGTTTTTGACCCAAGTGCATATTGTGCTTCCTAGCCCTGATTCTTGTAGCTTGTATATAAGTCTCATGTGTGGTACAGTATCGAACGCTTTGGCAAAGTCTAAAAAGATTACATCCACGTCTTTATCCTGATCTAGGTTTGCGCTTACTGTTTCATAAAAGCCAAGTAAGTTGGTTTGACAGGATCTGTCCTTCATAAACCCATGTTGATTCCTTTTAATGACCTTATTGGTTTCAAGGAACTTCTGAATACTATCTCTTAGAATACCTTCCAATACTTTCCCCACTATAGATGTAAGACTAACTGGTCTATAATTACCTGGTTCAGCTTTACTTCCCTTTTTGAATATAGGCACTACTTCCGCTATACGCCAGTCTTTGGGAACCATACCTGATATAACTGAATCCTCAAAGATCAAAGATAGTGGTTTTGCCAGTTCAGAGTGAAGCTCCATTAGAACCCTTGGATGAATACCATCGGGCCCTGGTGATTTATTAATCTTTAAATGTTTTAATCGGTCACAGACTACTTCCTCGCTTAAATAAGTACCTATCAGTGTGATATTGTCATTATTGAGATTGTGTGTCAGTCCCTGAATTGGGTCCTCTCTAGTGAATACTGTTGAAAAAAACTCATTTAGTGTGTCCGCTATGTCATTATCATTTTTGCTTAAGACTCCCAACTTGTCTTTCAAAGGGCCTATACTCTCCTTTTTTTATTCTCTTGCTATTAATGTATTTAAAGAATTTTTTGGGATTCGCTTTGCTTTCCTTTGCTACTAGTTTTTCAGTTTCTACTTTAGCCGCTCTTATTTCCTTTTTGCAATTTTTGTTACATTCCTTATAGTGCTGAAATGACTCTGCATCCCCGTCAGATTTGTATTTTTTAAATGCTCGCATTTTCTTGCCCATAAGTTCCTTAATCTTTTTGTTAAGCCACATCGGTTTATGATTTTTATTCCCTTTTTTGCTACTCATAGGAATATATTTGAGTGTATATTTAGCTAGCAGGAATTTTAGTACCTCCCATTTCTCCGTAGTATTTTTTCCTAAAAACAAACCATCCCATTCAATATTCCTGAAAAATACCCTCATCATTTCAAAGTTGGCTTTGCTAAAGTTTAAAGTCCTAGTTGAGCCAGTATAGGGCTGTTTGTAGAAACTGATATTGAATGTGACCATATTGTGGTCGCTGTTTCCTATGGGTTCCCCTACTATAATACCCGATACCAAATCCTGATTGTTTGTTAATACCAGGTCTAAGATTGCATTGTACCTTGTTGGTTCCTCAATTAGTTGGACTAGGTAGTTATCATTTAGTGTGTTTAAAAACATACTGCCCCTAGCAGTATCACATGAATCGTTTTTCCAGTTTATCTCTGGATAGTTAAAATCTCCCATCACTACTATGTCTCCTACTCCTGCTGCTTTTTCAATTTGCTTTAGTAACAATTCATCATCAGATGCGTTGATACCAGGCGGCCTATAGCATACACCCAATACTAACTTTTTTGTTCCTTTTTCCCCGCATGCAATTTCTACCCATAATGTCTCAACAGTGTCTACAGTCCCCTCCTGAAGATCTTCCCATATATTAGGTTTTAAAAACGGCTTTACGTACAGACACACCCCTCCCTCTTTTTATACACTGGATACTGTAGGGAATACAGTATTATTAAACACTATAGATGGCCTATAGTATAGGCTGTATCAAACATATTTAAATAATATAAATATGTTGTCAGGAAAAGGTTAAACATACCATAATAAATAAATAAATAAATAAATACACAAACATAATAGAACCAGTACTGTACTTTCTAAGAACACATTCTTCCATCTCATGGTAAGGACCCTGTCTTTTCTTCCTGGTAGCTACTATCTGGTCCAGTGCACTGATTGAGGACTCACACACACACAGCACATTTGGTAGAAGAAGATGCTACCACTGGGCATGTGCAGCATCTCTGCTCTGTCCCTTAAACTGCATGATGTGGCAGCAGCTCTAGTAATCGTATTATATGACATTGCTATTGTTGTCATAATTTCAGCCACTTGCCAAGAGGAGGGGGATTTACGGACAAACGGATACTCTCCCCTTGTGCTTGCCTATGGCATGCATTCCTTAGATATGGCAGCTACTTCAGATTTCTCATTAAATAAAACAGTTCTGAAGTGCACTGAATATAAGACAGTCCACATTCCTCTAAAAGTTTCTTTTTCTCCTTCCAAAGTACACACAATGTGAAATTCCAATCTCGAGCATGTCACACCTTTCCCTTGGGGTGCAAGTGCAGGCACCCAAATTGTGAACATTTCCCCAAAGCAGTCTTGGGACCATTTCTGGCTTCTGAAGCCAATAAATCCAATGTGACAACATTGGTGAAGGTCAGTAGCTACATTTACATTCATTAGATGGACAATTTTGTGCAGTAATTTAGAATTGGTGTGTTACAATTTTTGGCAGATGATATTATGATATATGCTCTATTTCTTGTAATACCTTCTGCTGTCAGCACCTTAATCACATACTGGAGTGGAAGGGAATAATACAAGCCGTTATACCCTGACACTGACAAATGAGGAAACGTCCTCTCAATGCATCAATTACAATATATTCCGTTATTGCTACATTAAGTTATATCGCAGTATTACTGAACAATCCTCTTCAGGACCCAGCAATGTCTTTTGTAGTTCTATTTTTATACCGAATATTTTAAAAAAATATATATACTTTTTTATATTACAAATTTCAAAACACTTATTTTCATGGACATAAACATGAAATGTATTTTTTTAAAGCGATCATAGAAAATATAGAGATCACTTACAAAGGGCCATAACTATAGGTGTGAGAACAGTGCCACTGCACAGAGCTCGGGGACCTGGAGGCAGCAACCTCTCTGCCTGCACTGCACTCACATCTGATTAGCAGAGTGCCTGATATGGCAACCTGCAGCCAGAACCACTGCTGCAGTGCTACTTGGAGCATTCATTGAATGCTCCAGGAATACACCCTGCAATCTGTACAGTTGCTTGGTGCTGCTTCAGGACTCCACTTCCATGTGCTGGTGGACCCACTCCCTCTCCATGACTTAATTTCCTCAGGAGGCGTGGCAACTCAGGGAACACTGCCCACCCTTCCCTCCCTGTTATGTCGCTGCACTCACCTTTATACCCATTTACTTTTATTTAGACTTTGCCATACATTGGGTGGGATGTAATGAAGTCTGAGTTCGGCGACCGTGTGGGATGCCAGCCGAACTCAGGCACTTTTTTAAAGGGGCAATCATGTACAAGGCATGGTTTAGCCTTGTTCATGATTGCCCCTTTAAAAAAAGTTAAAATTCGTCCGGAATCCCGCATGCCCGGGATGCCTGCCGAACTCGGACTTCATTACATCCCAGCTGTTGAATCCAACTCAATGTTATCCACTTAATGTTTGTTTGCGTAGAAAAAATATGCAAGACAGGCCACACACATATGAGGACGTTTGCACAATTCCAAAAAAGATGCAGAACCACACGGAGAAGCATATTAAAAGCATATACACCTGTCACAGCTGTTTAACATTAATGATAGAAAATGCACATTCTAAAATTGATTTTATATCTATGTCTATCTGTTTGTGTGTGTGTGTGTGAGTGTGTGTGTGTGTGTGTGTGTGTGTGTGTGTGTGTGTGTAAAGATTACTTACAGTAAATGTTGAAAATAGAACTGATTTGGGAGACAATTACCCTTTCTCTGAAACCTTAAACTGATCACACATACAGTATATTGTCTCTTTTGCTAGCGGCACAAACTCTAGACATCTAATGTATTTCCAGAGGATTACATTTTAAATATCTTTTCATTTGTGAATATTTAAACTGTGGCAAATAAGATGAAACTATGATATTATTTTGATGCCTTTGAAAACGTGGCTGACCCCAATTTGCATTTGCACATATGAGTTTCTCACAAATAAGTGTATTGTTAGGAACCCAGCCTCTGAGTAGCCCTCTTTCACCCTGCAGATATGTGGCTCCATGAATTTTGATGTGCTCAGTCTTGATTGGCAGTCTCAGGGCAATGTGTTAATAGATGTCCCTCAATGCTTACAGAAGTGTTCTCATCCTGCCTTCTGGTCTGTTGCCAATAACAGGTTATGCTTTATAATATCTATGTTAAACTCAGTTGATGGTTCTGTGGGCCAGATTTAAAGATTTTCGTTAGAGACACCATCACTGCGTCTTGGTACATAGCGGCTGTGCTAAACTATGCAAAAGTCACTGGAGGTGTTTTGTGCTGAAAGACACCAACTGCAGTCTTCTGTGATCCAATCACTGTACCCGAAAGCGCAGCATTGGCTCCTCTGCATGAACACCCCTCCTGCCTCAGTTATCTCTAGCTCACCTACCTCCTGCCCTCAGGTCCCCACCCACATGCTCACTCCTCATGTCACCTGTAGGTCTCCCCTCTCCCCTAGATTGTAATCTCCTAGGAACAGGGTTCTTCTGCCTCCTGTTCTCACAGCCCTCTTCTCTAGCACTTCAGTGACAGCCTTCACCTGCTCAGTGGCCATTTACCCCGGGATTCCTGTTGCTCACAGCCATTCGTCTCTTCCAGTGGCTTGACTCCTGCTATTTGTGCAGTCACTATTGGAGACAGGTTCCACCCACCCTTCGCTGATTACTCCCTCTCTCACCTTGCTTCCTAGCTGAGAATGGTGGTGCTAATTGTTACCTGTGCTCTGGTTATGTCTTGGTTACTGTAATGTTATGCAATGTTCTGTACCCTGTACTGTCCTACTGTTGCCGTATATGCACAGCGCTGCGGATCACATGTGGCGCCTTATAAATAAAATGTAATAATTATAACATTAATAATAACATTTGACATCTGAGTTAAAGTCCCCACAAAGGGCGCAATATAGCTGCTGATCCGACGAATTGGAATGATATAGCAGCTGTATCGTTCCATATGTGGACATGATGTCATCCACTGCGCGCACCCGTGGGGTCAGCCGCCTGCATCGCTGATCTTTCTGCATGTTGAAAAGATCAGCGATACGGGCAGACAATCCCATGCAGTTGTATGCGGAGAAGGGCCGGCATAGCAGGCGGTCGGGTATCGGAATGCCCGGTGTGTGGGGACCGCCCGATATATCGGCCCACGGATGCTCCATTGCATCGGCCGCACACATCGCTTTGTGTGTGCCCAGCTAAACCCTGAGGTCGCATAGGATGTCTACTAAAACCACGCAGCTGGGGCCAGTAAAGCTGCATCCAAGGCACAGCCACTGGATCAGCATGTCTGCAGACTGTCACTCACTCAACGTCTGCAGCCACACTGCGACGGACATCACGGGACCTGACATGCACATGCGCAGTTCATTAAACATCGGAGATATGTTTAAATATCAAATTTATGTAAATCTTTGAATCAGGTCCTGTATTTCAAAAAAGGCCTAATTCTTATTATCTTTATAAGATTAGCACTTAGTGGTGGCCACGTTAGCGCCACTTTCAGGAAATTGACTCTAGAAAAAAATATTTTGTTGAAGGAAATCAGGCCCCTGAAAACGGTTGCCAATAATTGCCGATTCCTGACTACAAGGAGACATGCCATGAAGGTCTAGCAAGCTTAGGATTTCTGCAATACAAGCCAGTAGACGTCCTTCAGGGAAAGAGTTTTCTGCAAATGTTAAAGGTAGACTGTCATGAATATAGCTTAAAGTACCAGAAAGGCTTGTCACTGCCATCTTGCATCTCTTGACAAAGATGCACTTGGATGCGCAGAAGCACAATAATTGAAAGCTGCCTGACGGAAAGGTAGCAAGTTAGACTAAAAGGCAGGTGCCAGCCTTCAGGCATCTTGTTCTGTCACAGCTTTAAATAGAATTGAAAGGAGATATGTACAGGCTGAAGCGAAATAAATAAATAAATTCAAAATAAAACACAATGCCTTCTGCAAAGGACAAAACATTGTGATCCAGTATAGTAGCAGATTTCCTAACCACGGGCTCTGCAATGTGCCGGCAATTTGTGTGACTGATTAAATAGCAGTGTTAATTAAGCTATTAGTCTATATCAGCAGTTCTTTCACTGTAGGAGGTTTATTCACCAAACTTAATTTGACTTAGTCAAAGTATTAAGGGTTTTTCCCTGGAATAGGAGGTAAAACACACATTGACTGCATTGCTAATAAATAGCTGTACTAACACATACAGTATGGAGCACCGGATGCCGATAAGCTAACAAACGTATGATTCTCAGCATGGGCAGAGTTGTTAACACCTACAATTTAACATAGGCCTTGGTCCAGGGTGGCAAATGGTTTTAAGTCTGAGGGCAATTTATTATAAGGGTACCCCAGAAAATATCAGTTATCTGTGACAGTCTTTCTACTCACAAAGCTTTTTATAGTGTGGTCATCTTCAGAAAGTGTCTGCCAGTGTAACCTATTGCCAGGGCTGGATTTAAGGGGGGCAGGCATGGCAGTCGCCACCCACCCCCAACAGAGCCGTTCTCGCCCTGCAATTGCCGAGAACAGCTGTCTTGATTCTGTGTTCTGAATGCACAGTGCATACAAGTCAGAGTGAATACTGAGTCCCCTCATCAACCATTGATGAGGGGACTCAGTGGCTATTGGTATTGGGTAAGAGCCCATGTCCTTGGATGTAGTACAGATCAGTAATGCAGCAAGAGACGTGACACCTCCTGCTGCATTACCATATTGGTGTTATCGCTGCTGTTCTATGTAAGGAGCAGTGATAGCTCCTCTGTCCACATCTCAATGAGGGCCACTACTCACTGCCAGGTTGGAATTAGAAGATCGCTTTTCAGAAAAAAAGTAGCCTATAGGTAGGGCTGGATTAAGGCTTGTGGAGTCCCTGGGCAACTAAGTTGTATGGGCCTCCTCCGATAAAACTGACAGCTTGCCACCACTCACCTTATCTTGCCCCACAGTGCCCCCCTCTATGATGCACAGTGCCCCCCTTCGGTGTCCCTGTGTACTCACCTCCCTTGCCATGGACGCTCCACTTAAATGCTTCCTGCCCTGCCACGCAGAGCGGCTTCTGACTACCCTCATCAGTGTCATGGATGTGATGTGTCACGTGATGTTGATGTGTCACGTGATGTTGATGAATATAATGAATTATCACACTGCGGATTGGGTTGATTTCATCCAATCCCATCTGAGTTCTCAGATGCGGGTGGTGATAAATTGGCCCCTTAATGATCCTTTGTGTTACGTATGCAGCAAATGTAAATAAAATGATACTTTTAGTACAAAGGATTTGGGAGCAACAAGTAGCAAGGAGCATCAGATTGATTGTTTTAAAGAGGTTAGTAGGCCATGACAAATTTACTGTTAATTTATAGCTTAAAGATACACGATAACCCTGCCCCCATAATTATTTTCCACCTTCAAACACTTAAGAGTTTATTATATAAAAAAAATATTTGTGAATAGACTCTTAATACTCTCTGTTCTTAGACCCAACTAGCTGATTCATGTCTCATCTCAATTCACAGTATTACTCTGGGATTTACAGTAGAGATGAGCGCCGGAAATTTTTCGGGTTTTGTGTTTTGGTTTTGGGTTCGGTTCCGCGGCCGTGTTTTGGGGTCGACCGCGTTTTGGCAAAACCTCACCGAATTTTTTTTGTCGGATTCGGGTGTGTTTTGGATTCGGGTGTTTTTTTCAAAAAACCCTAAAAAACAGCTTAAATCATAGAATTTGGGGGTCATTTTGATCCCAAAGTATTATTAACCTAAAAAACCATAATTTCCACTCATTTTCAGTCTATTCTGAATACCTCACACCTCACAATATTATTTTTAGTCCTAAAATTTGCACCGAGGTCGCTGTGTGAGTAAGATAAGCGACCCTAGTGGCCGACACAAACACCGGGCCCATCTAGGAGTGGCACTGCAGTGTCACGCAGGATGTCCCTTCCAAAAAACCCTCCCCAAACAGCACATGACGCAAAGAAAAAAAGAGGCGCAATGAGGTAGCTGTGTGAGTAAGATAAGCGACCCTAGTGGCCGACACAAACACCGGGCCCATCTAGGAGTGGCACTGCAGTGTCACGCAGGATGTCCATTCCAAAAAACCCTCCCCAAACAGCACATGACGCAAAGAAAAAAAGAGGCGCAATGAGGTAGCTGACTGTGTGAGTAAGATAAGCGACCCTAGTGGCCGACACAAACACCGGGCCCATCTAGGAGTGGCACTGCAGTGTCACGCAGGATGTCCCTTCCAAAAAACCCTCCCCAAACAGCACATGACGCAAAGAAAAAAAGAGGCGCAATGAGGTAGCTGACTGTGTGAGTAAGATAAGCGACCCTAGTGGCCGACACAAACACCGGGCCCATCTAGGAGTGGCACTGCAGTGTCACGCAGGATGGCCCTTCCAAAAAACCCTCCCCAAACAGCACATGACGCAAAGAAAAATAAAAGAAAAAAGAGGTGCAAGATGGAATTGTCCTTGGGCCCTCCAACCCACCCTTATGTTGTATAAACAAAACAGGACATGCACACTTTAACCAACCCATCATTTCAGCGACAGGGTCTGCCACACGACTGTGACTGATATGACGGGTTGGTTTGGACCCCCCCCCAAAAAAGAAGCAATTAATCTCTCCTTGCACAAACTGGCTCTACAGAGGCAAGATGTCCACCTCATCATCATCCTCCGATATATCACCGTGTACATCCCCCTCCTCACAGATTATCAATTCGTCCCCACTGGAATCCACCATCTCAGCTCCCTGTGTACTTTGTGGAGGCAATTGCTGCTGGTCATTGTCTCCGCGGAGGAATTGATTATAATTCATTTTAATGAACATCATCTTCTCCACATTTTCTGGATGTAACCTCGTACGCCGATTGCTGACAAGGTGAGCGGCGGCACTAAACACTCTTTCGGAGTACACACTTGTGGGAGGGCAACTTAGGTAGAATAAAGCCAGTTTGTGCAAGGGCCTCCAAATTGCCTCTTTTTCCTGCCAGTATAAGTACGGACTGTGTGACGTGCCTACTTGGATGCGGTCACTCATATAATCCTCCACCATTCTTTCAATGTTGAGAGAATCATATGCAGTGACAGTAGACGACATGTCCGTAATCGTTGTCAGGTCCTTCAGTCCGGACCAGATGTCAGCATCAGCAGTCGCTCCAGACTGCCCTGCATCACCGCCAGCGGGTGGGCTCGGAATTCTGAGCCTTTTCCTCGCACCCCCAGTTGCGGGAGAATGTGAAGGAGGAGATGTTGACAGGTCGCGTTCCGCTTGACTTGACAATTTTCTCACCAGCAGGTCTTTCAACCCCAGCAGACTTGTGTCTGCCGGAAAGAGAGATCCAAGGTAGGCTTTAAATCTAGATCGAGCATGGTGGCCAAAATGTAGTGCTCTGATTTCAACAGATTGACCACCCGTGAATCCTTGTTAAGCGAATTAAGGGCTCCATCCACAAGTCCCACATGCCTAGCGGAATCGCTCCGTGTTAGCTCCTCCTTCAATGTCTCCAGCTTCTTCTGCAAAAGCCTGATGAGGGGAATGACCTGACTCAGGCTGGCAGTGTCTGAACTGACTTCACGTGTGGCAAGTTCAAAGGGCATCAGAACCTTGCACAACGTTGAAATCATTCTCCACTGCGCTTGAGACAGGTGCATTCCACCTCCTATATCGTGCTCAATTGTATAGGCTTGAATGGCCTTTTGCTGCTCCTCCAACCTCTGAAGCATATAGAGGGTTGAATTCCACCTCGTTACCACTTCTTGCTTCAGATGATGGCAGGGCAGGTTCAGTAGTTTTTGGTGGTGCTCCAGTCTTCTGTACGTGGTGCCTGTACGCCGAAAGTGTCCCGCAATTCTTCTGGCCACCGACAGCATCTCTTGCACGCCCCTGTCGTTTTTTAAAAAATTCTGCACCACCAAATTCAAGGTATGTGCAAAACATGGGACGTGCTGGAATTTGCCCATATTTAATGCACACACAATATTGCTGGCGTTGTCCGATGCCACAAATCCACAGGAGAGTCCAATTGGGGTAAGCCATTCCGCGATGATCTTCCTCAGTTGCCGTAAGAGGTTTTCAGCTGTGTGCGTATTCTGGAAACCGGTGATACAAAGCGTAGCCTGCCTAGGAAAGAGTTGGCGTTTGCGAGATGCTGCTACTGGTGCCGCCGCTGCTGTTCTTGCGGCGGGAGTTCATACATCTACCCAGTGGGCTGTCACAGTCATATAGTCCTGACCCTGCCCTGCTCCACTTGTCCACATGTCCGTGGTTAAGTGGACATTGGGTACAACTGCATTTTTTAGGACACTTGTGAGTCTTTTTCTGACGTCCGTGTACATTCTCGGTATCGCCTGCCTAGAGAAGTGGAACCTAGATGGTATTTGGTAACGGGGGCACACTGCCTCAATAAATTGTCTAGTTCCCTGTGAACTAACGGCGGATACCGGATGCACGTCTAACACCAACATAGTTGTCAAGGCCTCAGTTATCCGCTTTGCAGCAGGATGACTGCTGTGATATTTCATCTTCCTCGCAAAGGACTGTTGAACAGTCAATTGCTTACTGGAAGTAGTACAAGTGGGCTTACGACTTCCCCTCTGGGATGACCATCGACTCCCAGCAGCAACAACAGCAGCGCCAGCAGCAGTAGGCGTTACACGCAAGGATGCATCGGAGGAATCCCAGGCAGGAGAGGAATCATCAGAATTGCCAGTGACATGGCCTGCAGGACTATTGGCATTCCTGGGGAAGGAGGAAATTGACACTGAGGGAGTTGGTGGGGTGGTTTGCGTGAGCTTGGTTACAAGAGGAAGGGATTTACTGGTCAGTGGACTGCTTCCGCTGTCGGCCAAAGTTTTTGAACTTGTCACTGACTTATTATGAATGCGCTGCAGGTGACGTATAAGGGAGGATGTTCCGAGGTGGTTAACGTCCTTACCCCTACTTATTACAGCTTGACAAAGGGAACACACGGCTTGACAAATGTTGTCCGCATTTCTGGTGAAATACTTCCACACCGAAGAGCTGATTTTTTTGGTATTTTCACCAGGCATGTCAACGGCCATATTCCTCCCACGGACAACAGGTGTCTCCCCGGGTGCCTGACTTAAACAAACCACCTCACCATCAGAATCCTCTTGGTCAATTTCCTCCCCAGCGCCAGCAACACCCATATCCTCCTCATCCTGGTGTACTTCAACACTGACATCTTCAATCTGACTATCAGGAACTGGACTGCGGGTGCTCCTTCCAGCACTTGCAGGGGGCGTGCAAATGGTGGAAGGCGCATGCTCTTCACGTCCAGTGTTGGGAAGGTCAGGCATCGCAACCGACACAATTGGACTCTCCTTGTGGATTTGGGATTTCGAAGAACGCACAGTTCTTTACTGTGCTTTTTCCAGCTTGAGTCTTTTCATTTTTCTAGCGAGAGGCTGAGTGCTTCCATCCTCATGTGAAGCTGAACCACTAGCCATGAACATAGGCCAGGGCCTCAGCCGTTCCTTGCCACTCCGTGTGGTAAATGGCATATTGGCAAGTTTACGCTTCTCCTCCGACAATTTTATTTTAGGTTTTGGAGTCCTTTTTTTACTGATATTTGGTGTTTTGGATTTGACATGCTCTGTACTATGACATTGGGCATCGGCCTTGGCAGACGACGTTGCTGGCATTTCATCGTCTCGGCCATGACTAGTGGCAGCAGCTTCAGCACGAGGTGGAAGTGGATCTTGATCTTTCCCTTATTTTGGAACCTCAACATTTTTGTTCTCCATATTTTAATAGGCACAACTAAAAGGCACCTCAGGTAAACAATGGAGATGGATGGATACTAGTATACAATTATGGATGGACTGCCGAGTGCCGACACAGAGGTAGCTACAGCCGTGGACTACCGTACTGTACTGTGTCTGCTGCTAATATAGACTGGTTGATAAAGAGATGTAGTATGTATGTATAAAGAAGAAAGAAAAAAAAACCACGGGTAGGTGGTATACAATTATGGACGGACTGCCGAGTGCCGACACAGAGGTAGCTACAGCCGTGGACTACCGTACTGTGTCTGCTGCTAATATAGACTGGTTGATAAAGAGATGTAGTATGTATGTATAAAGAAGAAAGAAAAAAAAACCACGGGTAGGTGGTATACAATTATGGACGGACTGCCGAGTGCCGACACAGAGGTAGCTACAGCCGTGGACTACCGTACTGTACTGTGTCTGCTGCTAATATAGACTGGTTGATAATGAGATGTAGTATGTATGTATAAAGAAGAAAGAAAAAAAAACCACGGGTAGGTGGTATACAATTATGGACGGACTGCCGAGTGCCGACACAGAGGTATCTACAGCCGTGGACTACCGTACTGTACTGTGTCTGCTGCTAATATAGACTGGATGATAATGAGATGTAGTATGTATAAAGAAGAAAGAAAAAAAAACCACGGGTAGGTGGTATACAATTATGGATGGACTGCCGAGTGCCGACACAGAGGTAGCTACAGCCGTGGACTACCGTACTGTACTGTGTCTGCTGCTAATATAGACTGGTTGATAATGAGATGTAGTATGTATGTATAAAGAAGAAAGAAAAAAAAACCACGGGTAGGTGGTATACAATTATGGACGGACTGCCGAGTGCCGACACAGAGGTAGCTACAGCCATGGACTACCGTACTGTACTGTGTCTGCTGCTAATATAGACTGGATGATAATGAGATGTAGTATGTATAAAGAAGAAAGAAAAAAAAACCACGGGTAGGTGGTATACAGTTATGGATGGACTGCAGAGTGCCGACACAGAGGTAGCTACAGCCGTGGACTACCGTACTGTACTGTGTCTGCTGCTAATATAGACTGGATGATAATGAGATGTAGTATGTATAAAGAAGAAAAAAAAAACCACGGGTAGGTGGTATACAATTATGGATGGACTGCCGAGTGCCGACACAGAGGTAGCTACAGCCGTGGACTACCGTACTGTACTGTGTCTGTTGCTAATATAGACTGGATGATAATGAGATGTAGTATGTATAAAGAAGAAAGAAAAAAAAACCACGGGTAGGTGGTATACAATTATGGACGGACTGCCGAGTGCCGACACAGAGGTAGCTACAGCCGTGGACTACCGTACTGTACTGTGTCTGCTGCTAATATAGACTGGATGATAATGAGATGTAGTATGTATAATGAAGAAAGAAAAAAAAAACCACGGGTAGGTGGTATACAATTATGGATGGACTGCCGAGTGCCGACACAGAGGTAGCTACAGCCGTGGACTACCGTACTGTACTGTGTCTGCTGCTAATATAGACTGGATGATAATGAGATGTAGTATGTATAAAGAAGAAAAAAAAAACACGGGTAGGTGGTATACAATTATGGATGGACTGCCGAGTGCCGACACAGAGGTAGCTACAGCCGTGGACTACCGTACTGTACTGTGTCTGCTGCTAATATAGACTGGATGATAATGAGATGTAGTATGTATAAAGAAGAAAGAAAAAAAAACCACGGGTAGGTGGTATACAATTATGGACGGACTGCCGAGTGCCGACACAGAGGTAGCTACAGCCGTGGACTACCGTACTGTACTGTGTCTGCTGCTAATATAGACTGGTTGATAATGAGATGTAGTATGTATAAAGAAGAAAGAAAAAAAAACCACGGGTAGGTGGTATACAATTATGGATGGACTGCCGAGTGCCGACACAGAGGTAGCTACAGCCATGGACAACCGTACTGTACTGTGTCTGCTGCTAATATAGACTGGATGATAATGAGATGTAGTATGTATAAAGAAGAAAAAAAAAACCACGGGTAGGTGGTATACAATTATGGATGGACTGCCGAGTGCCGACACAGAGGTAGCTACAGCCGTGGACTACCGTACTGTACTGTGTATGCTGCTAATATAGACTGGATGATAATGAGATGTAGTATGTATAAAGAAGAAAGAAAAAAAAAACCACGGGTAGGTGGTATACAATTATGGATGGACTGCCGAGTGCCGACACAGAGGTAGCTACAGCCGTGAACTACCGTACTGTGTCTGCTGCGACTGGATGATAAATAATGATATAAAAAATATATATATATCACTACTGCAGCCGGACAGGTATATATTATATAATGACGGACCTGCTGGACACTGTCTGTCAGCAGAATGAGTTTTTTATAGAATAAAAAAACACCACACAAGTCACACGACGAGTGTTTAACTTTTTCAGGCAATCACAATATAGTATACTATACTGGTGGTCAGTGTGGTCAGGTCACTGGTCAGTCACACTGGCAGTGGCACTCCTGCAGCAAAAGTGTGCACTGTTTAATTTTAATAATATGTACTCCTGGCTCCTGCTATAACCTATAACTGCTCCCCAGTCTCCCCCACAATTAAGCTGTGTGAGCACAGTCAGATATTATACATAGATGATGCAGCACACTGGGCTGAGCACAGATATGGTATGTGACTGAGTCACTGTGTATCGTTTTTTTCAGGCAGAGAACGGATTATATTAAATAAAACTGCACTGGTGGTCACTGGTCAGTGGTCAGTCACTAGTAAACTCTGCACTCTCTAGTACTCCTAAGCTCCAGTAAATCAAGTGTCTCTGTCTCAATCTCACTCTCTCTCTTCTAATCTAAATGGAGAGGACGCCAGCCACGTCCTCTCCCTATCAATCTCAATGCACGTGTGAAAATGGCGGCGACGCGCGGCTCCTTATATAGAATGCGAGTCTCGCGATAGAATCCGAGCCTCGCGAGAATCCGACAGCGTCATGATGACGTTCGGGGCGCTCGGGTTAACCGAGCAAGGCGGGAAGATCCGAGTCGCTCGGATCCGTGTAAAAAAAGCTGAAGTTCGGGCGGGTTCGGATTCCGAGGAACCGAACCCGCTCATCTCTAATTTACAGTAGTCTGATTCTGCCTCTCCATTCAACAGCATCACTTTCCAGATCAGAGTCCCTGCAGTATTCTGCCTCTCTGCTAGCACCCCTTAGAGTCATCATCTCATCCCCTCACCATATATATGGGGATGACAGGTGCCTCTTCCCTGCTCAGGTACCTCAGGGCCAACTCCCACTGTCCACCAGCTGAGTCTTTAGTAACCTCCTGGTTCATGCCCCATCTCTATGGCAACCTGCTGCACTCTGCTCCCTGCAGGCTTAACCCTTCCACTGCCAAAATACTCAGCACAAAGATAAAAGGGTTACATTATGTTGATATGAAATCTGCCCAGGCCGTAAATCCAGTGTATGCTTTCTTCTTTTCTAAAACTACACTGCTACTAGTCCACCTGTGCTACTACTACTACTACTACTACTACTAATAATAATAATAATAATAATAATAATAATAATTAACATCATAGAGAAGGGTAATAAAATGTTTCTCAACACCAGACTGATCCAGGATCAGCTCCCAGAACAAAGCAGGAGGCAATTGTATTTATTATGACTCACACATAACCAGAGGACAAGTCAAAACACTTAATTTGTATCACACCCCAGCCAGCAGCAGATGTGACCAGTAGGACCTGGCTTATGATATCAGCAAAGTGGTATAGCCAATTTGCTATTATACTTAGATATCTGACTCTTGTCTTATTAGTTGCCATGCCCATGTGTAATTTGTAAATGTATGCAAATTAAATATAAAGTGGTCTATTTCTCAAATGGAGAAAAGCTCTCTAGTAAAAGGGGTGGTATTCAATTTCACTGGAGTTACTGTAGGACTTTTTCATTTTGACCTATTAATCAAGTGGTCAATGTGTGCAATAGCACTATTATAGGTGGAGTTAACCCTCAACAAAAGTTAGATTTGGCAAGTCATTTGTAGGATACTTCCCCCATGCCAAGCAAGGATTGCACTGGTACCACTACTCTTTCTTCTACTGTCACCAAGGGGGTTAGCAATAGATAAAGAATGTATTTATTGGAAAATAGTTTACAATTATTTAGTAACAGGCGATAGAATTCATCATTATTGCCACTGTTTAATAAATAGGCATAGCAGTTTCTTTCCTTGTCTGTTATAGATCTGAAACTAACATCAGCATAGTACATACAGCTAGAAATGTAGCCACGCTTTTCCCTCTGATGATGAAATGTCAAAGTACTGTGTAGAGAACAGATATTTCACTTTGCATGCGAGAACACTATATAATGTCCCCTGTATAGAATAAGGATTCTGTGCAGTGACCGAATTGTCTCTAAGACAATATATTTGTAGTGCCAAATAGTTGATGGTAAAATGTTATCACAAATAACATTAGAAAACCTCTGAAAGAAAATCTATTCTATTCACAGAGTATGTTTCATTAATGCAATTGATTGACACCGGCAGTGATTGAATGTCACATTTATGTAATGCATTAGACTGCTTCCACTGTATGAATAATGTCATAGGAATAAAAAGATTGTGTGTTTGAATGGTTTGAACACCAAAGAAAGTATTTTGATGGAAAATCATATATTTAAAAGTATGCAGATGCTGCGAGATGGCAATCAAACTCTATTGCTAACTTTGTTTTGTTACCAAACTAATATTACAGTATATTCTGCTTATTGGACCAGAGACTCTACTGTTTATTTGCAACTTACAGCAAAATAGGCCATGTGGGGAGTTGTTATTTATGTAGCATATTACATACTAGGTGATTCATCGCGCCCTATGGGCGCTCTTCACACCGTTGTAAGGGGCAATTCCCCCTTAACCCTTGCATACCCTTGTGGTGTGCAATATTTGTATTATATGGAGTATTACCTCCAATCATAATTGTGTGATTGGTTAAATATTGCACGGACAAAGGACGTGCGATGGTTAAGGGGTCGTAGCCCCTTCCAACGGCGTGAACAGCGCACGCAGGGCCTGATGAATCACCTAGTAGGTGCTGTGGTTGGGGGAGTGGTGGGTGCGGGGGAGACGCGGATGGGGGAGGGGGTCCGGAGGTGCCGCAGGTGGGGGAGGGGTGGTTGCGGGTGTGGCATGGGTGGGGCTGGTGTGGTGGTGGGGGAGGGGCGGGTGCTACGGGTGGGGGTCCAGAGCCACTGCGGGTGTGGGGGTGCGGCTGGTGGGGGAGGGGCAGGTGCGGTGGTTGGGGGAGGGGTGCAGGGGTGCTGCATTGGGGGAGGGGGTCCAGAGCCACTGTGGGTGGTGGAGGGTGTGTGTGTGGGTACCGCGGATGGGGCCTGGAGGTACTGTGAGTGGGGGAGGGGTGGGTAATGCTTCTGTTGCTTCTTCTCCTCCTGGAAGCAGCTAGGCTGCTGTCCTCCCTTTGGCAGTGGCTCTCCCGGAGACTCGCACAGCAGCCAATCACTATTGTTAGCGCTAGTGTCCCAACGCGCTGCATTACAGGGAAGATGCACTCAATAAACTACAGCTCCCAGCAGGGGCATTTCTACACAGGAGGAGGCTCGTGTGCACCTCCGGGTGTGCCCCCTCCTTTGAATGGCGCTGTAGACTCCGGCAATATGCCGGAGTCTACTATGCATGCGCAGGTCTCCGGAAACATGGCGCCCGCCATGATCCGGAGACCAATTTGGCTACCGCGCATGCGCTGCGGCCATTTTGGCTGCAATTTCCACCGCAGACGCTGCGCCCACCACTGGACTCCGGTTAGGTAAGTATTTAAATGGGTGCAATGTGTGTGGTGTGGGCCCCCCTGGCCCCAGGGGCCCGTGTGCATTGCACCCATTATAGAAACGCCAATGGCTCCCAGCAGGCCTTAGCGCCGGAATGTTTCGGCGCTAAGGGCTGCTGGGAGCTGTAGTTTATTTACTGCGTCTACTTCCCTGTAATGCAGCGCGTTGGGACACCGGCGCTAACAGTAGTGACTGGCTGGCAGTACTGTCTGACTCGCTGAATCAATGTAAAAGGTGAGAGTGCTGTGCAGTGTCAGTGACACTGCACATCCACTGCACTGCACAGCTCTGTCACCTTTTATATTGATTCAGCGTCCAGACATTACCCTCCGCGATATCACCCACTCTATCCGTTACATTAGCCATCTAGGGGCTTCCAGGCCGGCAGCCCAAGTGCTGTGTTGCGGAGTCAGGGCCTCTGGGGATCTGTGCGCGGCTGTGGCGGGGAGGCACTTCTGTGACATCACGCGCAGAGGAGGCTCCGGGGCTCAGAGAGTATGCGGCACAGGGAGGGCTATGAAAGCCTTCCGCTGCACCGCTTTCATACACATCTATGATGGTGGCCGCAGCAGCTTTTGTTCCACCTGCGCCGCGGCTAGGGAGTGAGCATTGTTGATGCCGGAGGGGGCAGGTGGACTGGCAGCAGGATATAGGGGGTCATTCCGACCTGATTGTAGCTGTGCTAAATTTACCACAGTTATGATCACTTACACTGACTTGTGGGGGGACGCCCAGCACAGGGCTAGTCCGCCCCGCATGTCAGGCCAGCCCCCCCCCTCCCGCACAAGTACAAAAGCATCGCACAGCGGCGATGCTTTTGTAATTGAAGAGTAACTCCCAGCCAGCGCAGCTACTGCGGCTGGCCGGGAGTTACTTGTCGCAGCGGCTGGGTGTGACGTCACGCAGCCGCTGCGGGCCGCCCTCCTCGCGGTCCGGCCACGCCTGCATTGGCCGGACCATGCCTACAAAGTGGCGGCTAAATGCCGCCGTGCCGCCCCCTCCCACCCAGCGACCGCCTCTGCCTGTCAATCAGGCAGAGGCGATCGCTAGGCAACGACAGCCGTCGGCTGTCAGCCATGCACCGGCGCACTGCGGTGCCAGCGCTTGCGCAGTTCTAACCTGATCGCTGCGCTGTGATGAACTGCAGCGAGCGATCAGGTCAGAATGACCCCCATAGGGTGCTGCAGTAAAAGGTTTTTTTTTCCCCCTATCTACAGCACAGAGACTTGCTGCAGATGCAGTGGCATACCCTCCAACTGCACCTTTTTGGCAGGTACAGTCCCTTTTTTTTATGGTCTGTACCGATTTTTGGCTCTCCAAACTCCCATTGAAAGTATAGGATAAGGGGCGTGGCCACGCCACTGTACCCGTGGCCATGTCCCTTTTGGAATTTGTAGCGATTTTTATGTGTAAAGTGTTGGAGGGTATGTTGCTGCAGATGCAGTGGGCCTATTTTGGGGTGTGGACCTGGAGCTGCAGCTCCATCAGCCCCATTGTTAATCCTGCTCAGGGCAGAGCCTCCCATTGGATGTAACCTGTGTGGAAGGGCATTTCTCGCCCATTCAGCTGTGGACTGGGAGTGATAGACCTGCTGCTAAACCAATGAGAGCTCCTGTCCATGCCCAGCTTTATACACACAGTCACAGAGTGACCGATCTGGGCTAATATATAGGAGATGAGTTACATCTTACTCCCCCTCGTCATTGATATTATCCAAACAACACGATGACTGACAGAGCCATCTTGTCAGACCAGTATCTGAAAGGCTTTGCCATACACCTGATACTATATATATATCCACAATCACACAGCATGATAAATACCATATTGTGCTTTTAGGTCACTCATGCATATGGCTGCAGGAAGACCACGTGTTGATTATTGCTTCATGTAACTTGATCCCGTCCAAAACCGAAGTGACAAATTATCACATAGGCTCACATGGACACTGAGAAAGCTATATCATGTTGTCCCTGCTCCAGCTGTATGGATATCCAGGAAAGAATCAATGTTATGGTGATTAAATGGATGTGTCTGTCATATTGTAATGTCTGGATTGTGTTACATTAACAGTGTTGTGATTATGTTTTCAATAGTGTTTTTGTACTATTGTGTTTTTCAGTTGTATTGTCAACTTCTCCGCTTTATCTCTCTCGAAGGTTTGATACATCTCCCTGAAAATGTGTTACGGAATTCTAGTTGATTATACAGTATTGATAAGGTGGAGATATGCTAATTATTGGAGAGTGATAAAGTGGTGAGAGATAAGGGGAGTACTCACGGTGCGATCGCTGCATAAAATCTAAGCAATCTGACTAGATTGCTTAGATTTTAAGCATGATTGCTCCGTGTGTACCCTCCACAGCAATAACGATGTGCAGCCCCGTGCAACGCTATCGCTGGTGCTAGATTGGCCTGCCGTGAAGGCTCAATCTAGCAGGTCACTCATTTCACCCGCTGGGTGAAATGAGCGGCCCCCCTGGCCCCCCTCCACATGCTCAGCACACATCGCGCTGTGCTGAGCGGGGGGAGAGATGTGTGCTGAGCGGTTCGCTCAGCACACATCTCTCCCACATCGGCCAGTGAGTACTGGCCTATAAACTACCAACCAATCAGATCCTAACTGTCCTTTTTCAAACAAAGCCTGTAACATGACAGTTAGGAGCTGATTGGCTGGTACTTTATCTCTCTCCACTTTATCACTGTACAAGTTTTAGTACATCTGCCCCTAAATGTGATAAAAAATAAGAACTGTTTTTATTTGTAGTGCTCTGAGCTTGAAGCATATTTGTAGCATTATATAATGACTGATTAAATACAGGAACATCAGTGGCATTAATGTGCTGCACAGTGTGGTCGTTATATACACAATGTGAATTGTTTTAAATTGGTGGAATAAAGTAATATAGAGACTTGTGCTGTGAAGTGCATTGTGGGGTTACAAACGTCTATATTAATTATTCTTATCTAGGATTAAGGCTGTATAATGAGCACATTGCCTATAGAGCATATTGATTGTGTGATGAGACAGGTATGCTGTATTCATTGGCTGCACAGTATGTAAAGGTTAATGGTGATAGCACGAGAGAATGTGAGTATCTACTGTAGGACTGTGTAGAATGAGAGATGTGCAAGAAAAGAGAATGTATAACCTGTGCTTCAAGCCCAGCAGCAGTGTCCAACCCAGGATCACCAACCCTCTAAACACAGGTAGAACAGTACAACGGGAAGGCCACCAAGCACTGTCTCTTGTCTGAACCTCTTATTTGCAGTGAAATACAAAAACAGAGACAGTTCCCTGATGGTATATCTGTAGCAATACCTCAAATAAATGGCGGCCTCCTCCTTAGTAGGTGTTACTGTGCCTTGAAAGGTTTCTTTGGCCTTCTTATATGCGCCACAATAGGTCATCTACCAACAAACATTTTAGGTATGGATATTACCTCCAAAACATAAATCATTGCTCCTTATAGTGTAAAACATTTTACAATACATCAGTTTAGAAACTCCTACTGGATAGGATTACGGCGTACCAAATGAGGCCTTTTAGGAAAGGCACACGTAGCGATATAAGGGGATGGGTGAAATTCCTGGGTAAATCACGTTTCGGATTTTCTTGGAAAAGGGCTGAAAGTACGAAATGCGTTGGTGGAGATGATGGTGAGCTGCTGCCCCCCGGGACCCTTAGGGGAATAGCACTGTAACAAGCAGAATCAATGTGCCCGGGAACTTCACCCATCCCCTCATACCTTTAGGTGTGCTTGTCCCAAAAGGCCTAATTTGGTATGCAGTAATCCTATCGGGTGGGAGTTTTTAAACTGATGCATTATTCTTTTGGTGACTAAAGTGTAAGACTTTTACACTATAGTCTATGAGGTGCCTTTTCCATAATTGTGTTGGCAATCGACCCGTTGTGGTAGATATAAGAAGGCCAAAAAAACCATTCAAAGCACATTCACGCCTAAGGTGAGCACTGCTACTAAGGAGTCCTTCATTAATTGAGGCGTTGCTACAGAATGAGACATGTAAATGAGACAGGAGAAACACTGCAGATATGACTGTAAGATACCAGTAGGTTATAAAAATTGCATTGATACTAGCAATGGTGTATGTAAATGCTACAGTTATGGTATATTTGTTACAGTGTAACAATATATGGCATAGTTGATACAGAGTGGTGATCTTGCTAGGCTATTTGGAGCATGGATATGTGAGATCAAAATAAAATGAATTAGTATGAAGAATGAGCAGATGTCTGAGACAACCTCTATACTAACATGCTGAGATAGATCCACCGCTCACAATAGGTATTGCACGAGGCACACACTTCCCCATGCCTCACACATACACAACAATTTGAGACAAAACACACACAAAAAGTAGCAAAGGAAATATTTTATTACCATATGTATTATTCTATATGTACTACTGTATGTACAGGTTTGTTATTCAGCATCAATGCTAATGAGAATACAGAGTATCTTCAATGGGAAAGGAAAAAGAAAAGGGAATCATATTTCTTGTGATGAACTGCAATTTACATTTGTGATGACATAATTAATGATATTAGATATAACAATTTTTGAATGGTCAGAACCATATTTGTCTCACTATTAGATTCCCTCTGCAAGCTCAGAAAGACATAACCCATTCTTTTACAGGAGCCTTCTAAGACTGATGATATCATTTGTACTTAGGGAAAACCAAGTGCAAAACATTGGTTAGAATTATCCATGTTAAGTCACTCAAAGATAAATAGATTTAAACATGCTATAGGTTCCCTTTCCCCAAAAGTATTTATGAAACTCAAACTATGTTGCGGCCCAGAGGAAACTTATGTCTGTTTGCAAAGCAAAAACTTACTGCAATCCATACTGAAGCCTAAGTTTACACACTAACAAACCATAAAGGCACAGATTTCTAATAGACAGGGCTATAAAACCTAAAAGAATTAGACGCTATTAAGTGCACATATATCAATGTTCTTCTTGTTTAGTGAACTTCTAAATGCATCTGCCTAGCTCTTCAAAAGCACGGGTGACTAGTCTTATTTATTGTAGTCCTTGAAAAATCATCAGAGCAGCTTTACATGATGCTCTTATAAGCGTCAGAGTGGAAGCCATTATACAGTATCATCGGACAGTATGATCATGATGTAAGATGACATTTTTAGGGTATCTTGGATGGAAGACTGACTTATTTCTTGGAGGGAAATTGAAGGTGCCTACATTTCTTATCATTACACACAGTGGCTGCTTCAGATGTGATGCCGCAGCACAGTCCAAAATTCAAATAGGGGAGTCACACCAACTGTCAGTGAGTTCCAGCCGGTGATGTATGGCAGCGTTGGGGAGGCAGTTGGTGTGGTTCCCCTATTTGAATTTTAGACTGTGCTGATTACACACAATAACACAAAACAACGTTCCCGTCTCATTCCTGTGAGAAAACCAAAAACCCATAATATTCCACATTACCAATACTGTACATATTACTCACGAGGGTATTTTAATTCTACTAAGCAGAAAATTTCTAAATTTCCTGGCAAGAGTTAACCTTATTTATTATTTATTTATTAACAGTTTCTTATATAGCGCAGCATATTCCGTTGCGCTTTACAATTAGAACAACAGTAATAGAACAAAACTGGGTAAAAACAGACAGACATAGAGGTAGGAAGGCACTGCTCGCAAGCTTACAATCTATAGGGAAATAGGCATAGATACACAAGGATAGATGCTACCTATTGCATAATGCTCCACCAGATTGCTAGGTTCTTAATGGGTTGTATGATGATACCCCACAAAGTTATCCAAGTGTCAGGAGGGTGTGAGACTAAAGAAAGACAAGATATGTGATGTTATGAATACTCTACAGAGGATGTAATTAGATAGGGAAGCACTGAAGGTTATGTGGGTGGGTCTGGAATTTGATAGGTTTGTCTGAAGAGGTGAGTTTTCAGGGAACATTTAAAGGTTTGGAGACTAGAGGCGAGTCTTACTGTGCGTGGGAGGGCATTCCATAGAGTGGGTGAAGCCTGGATAAAGTCCTGTAATTTTGAGTGTGAACAAGTAATGCGTGTGGATGAGAGACGTAGATCTTGTGCAGAGCGGAGAGGTCGGGTAGGGAGATATTTTGAGATGAGTGAAGAGATGTATGTTGGTGCAGTTTGGTTAATAGCCTTGTATGTGAGTAAAAGTATTTTATATTTAATACGGTAGAATACCGGTAACCAATGGAGGGACTGACAGAGCGGATCTGCAGACGATGAACGTCTGGCAAGGAAGATTAGCCTCGCAGCTGCATTCAAAATGGATTGTAGTGGTGAGAGCCTATGTTTGGGAAGACCGGTCAGGAGACTATTACAATAATCAATGCGGGAGATAATGAGAGCATGGATTAGAGTTTTTGCTGTGTCTTGTGTAAGATAAGGGCGTATTTTGGATATGTTTCTTAGATGTATGTAACATGATCTTGAGACAGATTGAATGTGGGTAACAAAGGACAGTTCAGAGTCAAGAATGACACCTAGGCAGCGAGCTTGTGGGGTAGGGGTGATTGCAGAGTTCTCAACAGTGATAGAGATATCAGGTTGGAAACTACTATTGGCCGGTGGAAATATAATTAATTCTGTTTTGGAAATATTAAGTTTGAGGTGGCGAGATGTCATCCAAGATGAAATGGCAGAAAGGCATTCAAAATTTGGTTGCACTGGAGTTGGCCAAAGAGAAAACCTACAAATAACGTGTAACATAATGGAAATTGTGTTTTTCCTGTCATGTGTAAACACCTCAGTGATCACACAAATAGCAGTGTCCCCCAAACAAAAATAGACTGATTACCATCAATATGTAATACAATTAGGAAGTCATGGTCATTGCACTAATTATATTGTCGCCAAATTAAGTACTGAAAACTTTTGATAAAAACCGGTTTAATGTATAAGCTTCATTTAGAACTTTATCTAACTTGATGCATCACTACATATGGCTATGCATGATTTGGCTAACCTTACAGTTATGGTGTCTTCAGCCAGGCCCCAAATGTATTTTCCTATACCACATTATTTAAGTGTGAGTGTTTGTGTGCATCCCTGGTTTTAATAGGTAGCGGGCTCAGGGGGAGATATATCAAACTTCAAGAGAGATAAAATTGAGAAATTGCGCCCAGTAACCAATTAGCTTCTGTCATTTCATACACTGTCTTAGAAAAATTACAGCTAAAAGCTGATTGGTTACTATGGTCATCTTTCACACTTTATTGCTCTCAAAAGTTTGATGTATATACCCTCCAGTCAATGAGGCACACTGTTAATTTAATATTACAAAGGCTTTTCATACCTGTCTTTGCCAATGTGCTTCATGACCCTAGGCTACTACTCTGCAATGTGGCAGTACACTGAGGACTGTATTTCTTTAACTAACTAAAGGGCCCCATTCATCAGGTGACTGTGTACCCGATCCGACCCAACTTTTCACCAATCAAAATGGCAATAGGCCGCCATCAATGGTCAGTGAAACATTGGGGAATCAGACAAGTTCTACATTTTAAAGTTCACTGATTTGCCGAACCTGATAATTTTTTTGTCTGGGATCTGCAAATAAAGAATATTCAACTCAGGTATCGGGGGATCAGGAAATTGTGACAATCTGTAGCAGATGTATAGGTGCTGTTAGTCTATATTATCTGGGTTGCCTCTATTCTCCGTACCACATTGTGACACTGCCCCTTGCTCTTTCCCTTGTTACGTGAATTACTGAAAGGACAGGTCACTGTCAAAGACACTTACAATAGCCATAACTTTTTTTTTTTGTTCATTTTGACAGTCTTCCACAATAGACAGCAGACATCAATGTTCAGTGCCAAGAATACAGAACTTGTTTTTATGAGTTATGTGGGAAGATACAACGTGCAGCAAACGGAAAGGTCTTGTTGTGATGAAGTTGCCATTTCACTGCAGGCTTTTTTAAATGAGCTCTATTAAATATCAGAGGTGCAAAATAGGTTAAAACATCAAAAAATACAAGAATGATGCAAACGAGGGAACACATTAATATGTTTAATTAAAGGTGACATTTTAGAAATAAAATAGGATTATTTTCATGAAATAATTAACAGAAGCAGCTAATTACTTTTCCCAGCACTGTGCATTTTATTTCCTGCAGTAATCACGGCTGTTAGTCCAGAAAGTACTGTAGATAATAGACTAATAATACAGGTAGTTATAGAGCAAAAAGAAAAAAGCACTTAGACAGCACACTGTATATACTGTATATGTAGCTGCTAATGATCTATGCACTGAGTAGGATGAAAAGACCTATCTACATTCTGCTATCTAAAATGTGTTTAGTGCAATAGATTGGACTCTTGTTACTTGCGTGGGAGACAGCTCTGTTTTACAATAAGATGGAGAAATGTATTTATCAGACTAATAAAACATGAAAAAATGCAGTCGCAGCACTCACAATGTATATTGGAGAAGTGAGCTTGAATTTCAACCAGCATTAAATGCACAGAGTTTACAGTATAAACAGACATGGATTAAGATTACCATTGGCTCAAGCAGTGATCCTAACTCCACATTTCTATCTTCATGTATGATCACCCACTCACTTATGAGTTATTTGTACTATTATTCAATATTAATGTTCAACACAAAGGGACTTATTCACTACAAGCAGAGGTGTAACTGTGGGAGGCAATGGAGTCAGCTGCCGCCGGGCTCCTGCTCTGAAGGGGCGCACCTCTCCTCCTGTTCTGTGTGTTCAGCAACATTAATCAATTAAGTTAATTGACAGCAGCCACTATCTCTTCCATAGCCGACTCCCCCACTAGTCACTACATTTTACAAATCACACCCCCTTTATTATAGATATACTGGAAGCAGACACCTTACTGATGAAGCTAGTTGCTCCTATAAAGGAAGCATAAGAATTCTAACTGTATGAAGTTATTTCTCTGACAATTACAAATAACTTCATATAGTTAGAATTCTCCTACTTCCTATGCAAGAGCAAATATCTCCATCAGTAAGGTGCATGCTTCCAGTGTAATAGGTTGTGGGTTCCAATCCTGGATATGACACTTACAAAGTAATTGTCAGAGAAATAATCAGCATTGTGTGTGACTGAGCAGATCTATGTAGTGTGTGGCTGGACCCTATATAGATCTGCCTAGTTGCAACTTGCAATGGTTTTGAACTGACAATTCTAAGTAGTACAGAAGCTTTATATAGTTAGAATCTGCAGGCTTGCTATGCAGGAGCAAATGGCTCTATCAGTAAGGCATAGGTTCTAACCCTGGGTATGACTAAGAAATGTGTGATTTAAAATAAATGACAATGATATATATATATATATATATATATATATAGTTATTTTTTTTCAGAACACTCAATACACACAGACATAAATTTATAATATATATATAAAGGGGGGGCACCAATATTTATTTTGCCTCCGGACAACGGGGACGAACTTACGCCACTGACTACAAGCATATGGTCAGATAATACACCATAGCCAGAAACTGCATTTTCCAGCGGCTATAACTCTTAGCAGAGTGCATACAAGACATTGGGTCTGATTCAGGGCTCTCATTCCGACCTGATTGCTAACAGGCTACTTTTAGCACTTGTCACCGCCTACAGGGGAGGGTGGATTAGCTGTGCAGGACTGCGATCGGCTGTGCAGTGAGCTGCACAAGCAAAAAGTTTGTGCAGTCTCTGCACAGCTCAAGACTTACTCACCCGCTGCGATGATCCTTCCTGGAGCTAAAGTCAGGATCCCTCCCTGCATTCGGCCGGACATGCCTGCGTTTTCTTCGGCACTCCCAGAAAACGGTCAGGTGCCACCCCTGGCCAGCCTCTTCCTGTCAACCTTCTTACGTTCGCCGCTGTGAACACTTTCTTCGTTATTCTCGTCGCTGCCCGGCGGCGGCTGTCGCCAGACAGTGACGCACCTGCGCATTGCCGCCCGTGCGCATGTGCAGTTCTGACCCCTGTTTGCATGGCTGCGAAAAACTGCAGCGTGCGAACGGGTCGTAATGACCCCCCATGTTTGTTAGGAATTGCGCAGCTGCAAGGAAGTGGCTGTGCAATTCCGTGTCATTAAAATTCTAATGCAGCAGGTGGTGTCTGTAGGAGATATACACTTTCTGTTTCCATTAGTGAGGATTCGAGTGCTGCATCTGAGGGCACAGCCTCGGATCAACATCGTGCCCATTGCGACTCCAACATCGTTTGCAATTTCCAATGGTTTTATGCAATATCCAGACTAAGGAAGCTGGGGACCCTGGATCAATCGGGGACACATTGCCCCTAAAAATAGGGGCAATGTGTCCCCCATTTTGAATAACGGTGCTGCCCCCGCTCCACCTCCCAAAATTCGCAGCATGTCATTCATGCTTCAACTGACAAGGGGCTGTGAGCAATGTCACAAGACCTTCTGCACATGCTCAGTATGGGCCTTGTGCCTGCTCTGGCAGGAAACATTGTATTTCTATGCAAACCACAGGGTTTATGTACAAATATAAATTAGACCCATTGAGTCCACATGCTGCCACCAAAAGGACTTAACTAGCTTTCAGTGGTCAGAGATTTCAGTTCTACTTTTGGCAGGTTACTAAGAACTTGCGCTCTATTTATACTGTATCAGCCAGATATTAGGGGTCTATTTAATAAAGATAGAATGCCATAGTGCCTTTGAAAATAATACAATTACTATGTCTTTGTATAATCTGGAATTGGATACCCAAATTCATGCTTTAAGTTACAGTATGCATTCAGGGGACAGAAAGCCAGCTCACCTATGCGCTCCTTGTACTGGCATGGCAATCAGTAAGAATACTCTTATCATTGTTGCCCAGTGTTACTGGGCAGCTAAGCAACTCCCAGCAATCCCAACGTCTATTTGGGCCAACTTCATAAAAAGGCCGGTTTGAGACCGGTGACTTAGACATGTTAACGTCTGCAAAGAACAAAATGTTTTGTTTTTATTTAAATTGCCCATTCTTCCCAATAATAGTAATATTATAATGATGTCATTTTTATATCATTCTAAACGTTTTTGTTTAATTTATTGTAATTTGTGAGTGAAGTTTGTGTGCAATTAAAAAGTTATCTGTTTTGTCTTTTACTTCATCTAGTTCTAATATTAATGCTACAAAATGATGTCTAACTACAATATATAACACTACTGTAGGTAGAAATTCACACAAAGCCAGCCAGTATACAGTAAGAAGGCTGTCTTGCTATTATTGTCTGTCTTTCTGAGGAATCAATCCAGATTCCTTATTCTATGGTAAGTAATACTCAGGTAGATGGCACTGTTTGTTCTGCAGTGAATGAAAGAAAAGTTTTGGCTCATTTACTCTCTACTGCTGAAGTTATCTAGGGGAGGGAGCAATATTTTTTGGGACTATGGCAAGGGTATAATTCATCTTCCTATTACCGCAAGTCAACGGTATGCTGACTTCCATGCAATTCTAATTAACCCAGAAAGCAAAATTAATTTCATACTAATATCCATCCCATTGGCAGGTAATTAATTTTTGGGAAGATTGTGTTAACATAAATTAGCACTAAATGTGAAATAAAATAAAATCCATAATGGAGCTATGTTACAGTGAGAGATCCCTCTGAAATATATAATCAAGTGAGGTCTCAAGACAATGGTTTAAGACTGACACTTTCAAAGTGCAGAATCACTTAGAGACATGTATTACTCTGACAAATAAGCCAAAACATTTAACCATATAAACTATTCATCTACCTTTGAATCACTCAATAATGAAACATATTCTTTATTCATAATTATCTTTGTTTGAGAACACTTAATTACTCTGGTGAATATAGCCTAAAACACTTTTTAGTCACTTATGCAAACGTCTGTTTTACTCAGAAATCCTTGATAGTTTGCGGCTAGTAAGGTTCCTGCAGACTTCACAATCATTTCATACCTGCCTAAATTTTGGTGACAAAAATTGTGATGTTTGCTAGAGATGAGCGCCTGAAATTTTTCGGGTTTTGTGTTTTGGTTTTGGGTTCGGTTCCGCGGCCGTGTTTTGGGTTCGAACGCGTTTTGGCAAAACCTCACCGAATTTTTTTTGTCGGATTCGGGTGTGTTTTGGATTCGGGTGTTTTTTTCCAAAAACACTAAAAAAAACAGCTTAAATCATAGAATTTGGGGGTCATTTTGATCCCAAAGTATTATTAACCTCAAAAACCATAATTTACACTCATTTTCAGTCTATTCTGAATACCTCACACCTCACAATATTATTTTTAGTCCTAAAATTTGCACCGAGGTCGCTGTGTGAGTAAGATAAGCGACCCTAGTGGCCGACACAAACACCGGGCCCATCTAGGAGTGGCACTGCAGTGTCACGCAGGATGTCCCTTCCAAAAAACCCTCCCCAAACAGCACATGACGCAAAGAAAAAAAGAGGCGCAATGAGGTAGCTGTGTGAGTAAGATTAGCGACCCTAGTGGCCGACACAAACACCGGGCCCATCTAGGAGTGGCACTGCAGTGTCACGCAGGATGTCCCTTCCAAAAAACCCTCCCCAAACAGCACATGACGCAAAGAAAAAAAGAGGCGCAATGAGGTAGCTGTGTGAGTAAGATTAGCGACCCTAGTGGCCGACACAAACACCGGGCCCATCTAGGAGTGGCACTGCAGTGTCACGCAGGATGGCCCTTCCAAAAAACCCTCCCCAAACAGCACATGACGCAAAGAAAAAAAGAGGCGCAATGAGGTAGCTGTGTGAGTAAGATTAGCGACCCTAGTGGCCGACACAAACACCGGGCCCATCTAGGAGTGGCACTGCAGTGTCACGCAGGATGTCCCTTCCAAAAAACCCTCCCCAAACAGCACATGACGCAAAGAAAAAAAGAGGCTTTTTACTGATATTTGGTGTTTTGGATTTGACATGCTCTGTACTATGACATTGGGCATCGGCCTTGGCAGACGACGTTGCTGGCATTTCATCGTCTCGGCCATGACTAGTGGCAGCAGCTTCAGCACGAGGTGGAAGTGGATCTTGATCTTTCCCTAATTTTGGAACCTCAACATTTTTGTTCTCCATATTTTAATAGGCACAACTAAAAGGCACCTCAGGTAAACAATGGAGATGGATGGATTGGATACTAGTATACAATTATGGACGGGCTGCCGAGTGCCGACACAGAGGTAGCCACAGCCGTGAACTACCGCACTGTACTGTGTCTGCTGCTAATATATAGACTGGTTGATAAAGAGATAGTATACTCGTAACTAGTATGTATGTATAAAGAAAGAAAAAAAAACCACGGTTAGGTGGTATATACAATTATGGACGGGCTGCCGAGTGCCGACACAGAGGTAGCCACAGCCGTGAACTACCGCACTGTACTGTGTCTGCTGCTAATATATAGACTGGTTGATAAAGAGATAGTATACTCGTAACTAGTATGTATGTATAAAGAAAGAAAAAAAAACCACGGTTAGGTGGTATATACAATTATGGACGGGCTGCCGAGTGCCGACACAGAGGTAGCCACAGCCGTGAACTACCGCACTGTACTGTGTCTGCTGCTAATATATAGACTGGTTGATAAAGAGATAGTATACTCGTAACTAGTATGTATGTATAAAGAAAGAAAAAAAAACCACGGTTAGGTGGTATATACAATTATGGACGGGCTGCCGAGTGCCGACACAGAGGTAGCCACAGCCGTGAACTACCGCACTGTACTGTGTCTGCTGCTAATATATAGACTGGTTGATAAAGAGATAGTATACTCGTAACTAGTATGTATGTATAAAGAAAGAAAAAAAAACCACGGTTAGGTGGTATATACAATTATGGACGGGCTGCCGAGTGCCGACACAGAGGTAGCCACAGCCGTGAACTACCGCACTGTACTGTGTCTGCTGCTAATATAGACTGGTTGATAAAGAGATAGTATACTACTAATATTATATACTGGTGGTCAGGTCACTGGTCACTAGTCACACTGGCAGTGGCACTCCTGCAGCAAAAGTGTGCACTGTTTAATTTTAATATAATATTATGTACTCCTGGCTCCTGCTATAACCTATAACTGGCACTGCAGTAGTGCTCCCCAGTCTCCCCCACAATTATAAGCTGTGTGAGCTGAGCAGTCAGACAGATATATAATATATATAGATGATGCAGCACACTTGCCTGAGCCTGAGCAGTGCACACAGATATGGTATGTGACTGAGTCACTGTGTGCTGTGTATCGCTTTTTTCAGGCAGAGAACGGATTATAAATAAAAGTGGTGGTCACTGGTCACTATCAGCAAAACTCTGCACTGTACACTACTGAGTTCTCCTAATGCTCCCCAAAATTAGTAAATCAAGTGTCTCTCTAATCTATTCTAATTCTAAACGGAGAGGACGCCAGCCACGTCCTCTCCCTATCAATCTCAATGCACGTGTGAAAATGGCGGCGACGCGCGGCTCCTTATATAGAATCCGAGTCTCGCGATAGAATCCGAGCCTCGCGAGAATCCGACAGCGTCATGATGACGTTCGGGCGCGCTCGGGTTAACCGAGCAAGGCGGGAAGATCCGAGTCGCTCGGACCCGTGAAAAAAAACATGAAGTTCTGGCGGGTTCGGATTCAGAGAAACCGAACCCGCTCATCTCTAATGTTTGCACAATCCCCCATCAGAGTATATGCAATATGAACACAAACACTACCTTTATGCACAAGCATATATATATATATATATATATACTGTACATGAATATATATATATACATACATATATATCTACATAAATATGCACACTGTATATATAAACAGACACCTACACACACACACACACACACACACACACACACACACACACACACACACACACACACACACACAAAGATAGATAGATAGATAGATAGATAGATAGATAGATAGATAGATAGATAGATAGATAGATAGATAGTATATAAGGGCATGTTTACTTGATAATTAAAGAAAAAAAATGAACTTCCCCCAAATATACTAAAAATTAAATGCAGGGACGGGGGCTCAGAAAAAATGTCTGTCCCTGTGATGTGTAAAGAATGGAGATGATTGCAAAAGCAATCTTTTCCCTTCTACAGTACATCAGGGGCTGGAGCCGTTCTTAGCTTGGGCGGTCAGCAGACCATGCATGTGCGGCAGCTATTACCAGGGGAACCCTCTCCCAGTAATTTTTGCAAAATAGTAGCACATAGGCTATTATAGGATAACTCCATATTGGAGATATCTGCTGAGGTCCCTCCTTCATACAATCAAGGGATCCTTAATATTTGTGGGTAAAAAATGGTGGTTTTGGTAAATATCCCACAAATATTATTTGATAAATAGGCTCCTTAGTCATCCAGCCTCCTATCCTTCAAAAATGCCCACAGTCATCCTAGCCTACCACCCCTAATCTTGACTCTCTATTCTGCTATCCCTTGTGGATTGTGAAGTTGTGGAATCATCTGTACCGCGCTATGCACTATTGCTACCTGTTGTTGGTCTCTCCCCCTTTGTATAGCACTATGGAACCTTATTTTTTCCTTATAATTAAAATATAATAATAATCATCAAAAACATGTGTATCTCACTATATTTTTGGATAAGTGGGTACATTCTGATTGCCTGTAATATACTGTATGTATATGTGTGTGTATATATATATATATATATATATATACATATATATATATATATATATATTTAGTAGATATAGTTGCACTCACAAATTGTATTGCTACAACCACTGTGGTGCAAGATCCAGAGCCCTGTCTAAGGGAAGATGGCAGCCTGAAGCCTTGGTCTTGAAAAAGGTTCTGGTATGGACCGAAACATTGATATTGACCCTGTAATTATGTGAGGTTGGATTAAAGATCACTTTTTTTCTATATGGAGAAGTCTGGCGAGTGCATTCCTTGCAAGCGATACACACACACACACACACACACACACACACACACACACACATATATAAAAGCAAGCGTAATGGCGGCACTCGGAGACTTGTATGAAGCTTAGAAAATGCTGTTTATTTCAACGTTTCGGGCTCCGGCCCAACGTCATTCCTGACAACGGGCCGGAGCCCTAAACGTTGAAATAAACAGCATTTTCTAAGCTTCATACAAGTCTCCGAGTGCCGCCATTACGCTTGCTTATATTGGGACGCTGAACCCCTGGAGGGCACCGGAGCCATTATCATCCAGTAAGGAGAAGTTAGTGCCGGATCTCTGCACATATATATATATATATATATAATTTTTAAAACATTCTTTTTGCGGAACATCATTTCAGAAAAGAGGTGACTAGTATAGTATGGCCAAAGGCACATTATGGCAGTTTTTGGCTTAATCTTCACTTCCTTTGGCTTGGTCCCCAAAGTCTTTGTCTATGCACTTTATTCTATTACAATAGAATATTACATAACAGCAGTCTCTAATAAGCCTCCAACATTTTGAGTATTAATACACTGTAGACTGGTTCTAGTACTCGGCTCTATTGAATCCAGGATTTGTGGCTGTACTAGAGTAGCTGGATAAGTAAGCGATGGCCAAGCTCTGATTACTTCTAACCAGGGCTTTGTTCCAAATGAATGCTTTAACCCTTCTGACATGGATACTGAGGGGGCACTACTCAGTTGTTGGCTGACCATTTCTATTGGCTGGGCTCTCAGAACACTAAACAAGGAAAGTTTGCTAAACATTACAAACACAATACATTATACAGATATTTTATATATATATATTATATAAGAAATTGTAGTTTAATTTAAAAGCCATTAAGGTGCAAACACATGGTGAGATTCAAGCTAACCCCGATTCTCACTGTGCGATAGGGACTAGGTCGGTATCTAGGGACTAGGTCTAGGGACTAGGTCGGTATCGCAAGCACATAATGACTGTGCTTGTGATACTATGTGCGATTTTGGCTAAGTGCCAATTTTGGCGATTTTGGCTAAGTGCCAATTTTGACTATACTTTTATACGAGATAGTCAAAATTGACTTGCCAGCACTGTCTATCTAGGCTTGCGATGGCGACCACGAAGGACTGCGCATCGGCATCGCAAGGTGACTTTCACCTTGTGATCTGTACTAACTTTTCTTACGATTTTGACTATATAGTCAAAATCGTAAGACAATATCTCACAAGTGTACACACCTTTACACTGTATATTACAGTGTCAGAACTGCTCAGCAAAAGCCATATAGAAAATAAATATTTATCATTTAAATCATGTTTCCATTTATTATACTGTGTATTTTGGTTTTGTGGTACAGTATAAAATCACCAAATGATGATGACAGTTCAGCATTGCATATTACAGATGTAGGATAGTCTACATCTTGATTTTGCCTATTAAGAAATTCTACTTTAGTGATTAATACACTGCCAGCAGCAAGTGATGACTGGAAGAATGGTAACATTAAAATACATTGCTTTGTGAGAATTGTGGCAAGGTGGAAACTGTTCCCGTAGAGCAGAAAAACCTATAGAATAATATCAAATCAAAGGACACCCTGAAGGTTTCATTTGTTTGTGTGAAAATGGAAATTAAGTCATAGTGCTGCTTTATTTAAAATGGAAAAATGACCTCAAAGTCTAACAATTAAAGACCGTATTATGTGCCACAGGAAATAATAAATGTGAAGTGTGTTTAAATTGTAAACAATGTTCTTCATGATAAATTATTTTTCCATTTGCATCCGTTACACCTGGCAGTAAATTGAAATTCAGCAAACATTAACAAGCATCTCCTTTCCCAATGTTACTGGGTATCTAAGAGAGCACCGTGTTCCTAAATGTTTTTGTCTTTAGCAAAAGGTTGTAAACAACATTGTCCCAGTTTAATGTCCAATTACTGGTCTTATTTTTCCCTCATAATCCTAAGTGTACCTACTACATTTTAGGCCTCAGTGAATTCATAATTTCCAGTGCAGAATGTTCCAAAAGGATCCATAATCTATAACATTTGACCCAATACATACAGGGGTATACAGGTGTATACTATAGACTATACCCTGCAGACTAAAATGTGGTATGTAAAATATAAGGACAGGCCATACCACTTCCCTTAGTATCACTACACTACACAAGGACTTGCACTGGTTTCTCTGTGCAGGGATTTGTAGAACTTTCAGATAAGAAGTAAGAATATACACATGGGATATATTCAGTAGGAAAGAACCTTGTATGATGAGACTTTGTGAGATGTTAGGGTAGTATAACATAAGTTATTTCTAGTATCTGGAAACGCACATACAATAGATGTACATCGCAGAGCCTCACAGCTAATTGAATCTGCCGTACAATGTTTGTTTTTTATAATGTATTTATAATTTATACAATAGAGTACAATACTGTACATAGGCAATAGTATACATAGGCGGACTTCCCACACCCCTGTGAAAATCCAGGGTTTGAAGTTTTGGTTCCTGCTCCTGTTTCTGTTATATGCTATAGTACATTGTTGTCTTCACATTCAGATATGCTATGACAATGCTCTCTTTATTTATTCTGCTATTCTGATTATATAAGTAGTAGCATATGTTTAATTTTTTCAACAGTACCGTAGCCTTCTGCCTGCAATCACCAAAGCCGCTATGATGGTAAACCAATACAGTCCCTTGTTACATCACCAGCGTTGAGTAAACGAGATACTCATTAAACCACCTTTACCCAGTAAGCTTAATTAAAATCCTTCACAATTTCCAATTTCTTCCTTCCACTCTTTCATGGCTAAATTGTCAACTGAATTTTCTATGAACATTCAAAATAATAATTTACTGTTCCCTCTAACCTTTGCACTATAGAAATGAAAAAGTTAAATGTTTAAATGTTGCATGAAGACATGCACTGAAAATCTCCTGTTCACTGTAACCCCAGGTAATGGATTTTTCCATAGAAGTTTAAATTCTATCACTATCATTTCCAGTGTGCACAGATTGAAGAGATTTTTTTTCTCCTAATTTAACATTTTAGGTTGATGTGGATTTTATTCTGTAAGGAGATAACGGCATGTTAAATTTGTTACTTAAGTTGTTATTGCTGCCTGTATGATTGAATCTTTAAACCAGCTGTTCACTCTACATTATACAATCTTAAATCTTACTTTAAATTGCTTTTGTTGTACTCTTGCCTACAACAAAGGATGTCTTTTTTATTCCAATACCAAAGTACTATGTTCAAATGAACCAACATGAATTACATATTGGATTACCTGCATTCTATTTCCTAGCTGTACAATAGCCTATTGTTCTCCAAGTGCCGAAATTACGTGAGACTATAAAGCACCAGTGTAATGTTGATCCATTATCAATCCAAAATGAAGAATCAAAAAAGCTGAGCATTGTGTAGCGGAGTATTGATAGTATGTGCTACACTGCTACAGCGACATCTGTACATGGGGGGAAAAATCAATCAGATATCATGCTGGCACATATTTTATAGGATTAACACAAATTGTGTAATGCTCTTTTGATATTTGGCAGTAAAAGTCAACAGCATGTTTCCAATATAAATATAAATCATAAATAAAATACATAGAGGGGTAGATTTCCTACATATAGTGTTGCATTTGTAGTGCTTGTACAGATAGAGTTATCTAAATTCATTTCTGAAAGCATGTTACCCTCATTGTTTAACGGAATATAGCTAATTTAATAACTATAGCTGAACAATAAAACAAAATCCTGGCATTGTCGCTTTGTGTCATAGTACACCTTAATGTGCAACAGTCACAGAAAATCCTCAAGATGCTCGTTACCTGTAGTGTGTCAATGCCAGTGATTATAACATTAAATGAGGATACAAAGTTGTAAAGATATAAATGCTACAATTTGTTCTTTTCCAAGGACATTTTCTAATGTGACGGGCAATAGTACATGAAGGGGCAGGGCAGTAGAGAGCCTGACCGGGCCCAGGAACTTTTCAGGGGGTGCGTACTTTAAGCACCTCCCCGGCCACACTGCACCCCAGCGTCCCAGCTTCTGCAGCTGCTGCTGCCAGGTAATGGGGGGAGAACCAGGGACCCCGTTAGTACCCTCCCCCTCTCCCTTTTTGGCACCACTGTGCAGGGAGCCAACAGATGATCACATACAGTATGGCTGATATTGAAATTATTAATATTATTGTTTATCTTTCATTTATATGGCGCCACCAAGTGTCCAAAGTGCTGTTCAAGGAAAATGACATAAATATGCAAATTCTGTGTATGAATGAGAACACCCATTAATATTATTAATGTGCATCTATTACACATGATGTCAGAGGAAAGGTATGTACGCCCAAATCACTCTTGGACAGATGTTGCCTGTGAGAGGATAGGATGAGTTGAACTTCATGGGTGGAAGACGTACACCATAATGCAACAGCTACAGTAGTTACGTCGTTTCGGTGTCTTGGAAATATTTTGTTTTAATTAATATTTCTAAGGTGCATCATACTCTGTATGACATGGGTGATATTGAACACCTTGTTAAAGCTGCAATCCCACGTATAATTTTTTGTTTTCAAATTCTATAAATCGCAAGTTAAGTAAATGGTCAATACTAACATTCTTCTAACAGCCTGCTACACTGAGATATATTACAAAACATAACCTTGGCATTGCTGCTGTAAATGTAAGGTAGAAGTTTTATATCACCCTGTGTATTGATGGTATACAGTAATGATATACAACTAGTCCAGGCATAAATACACACACTCACACTCACACATATAAATAACACACACACACACACACACACACACACACACACACACACACACACACACACACACACACACACATATAAATATTATATATATATATATATATATATATATATATATAAAATAAACTTTAAAAAAAATCAAACAACTCGTGTATTAAAGTGAGGTCAACGTTTAGGGGACCACCTCCCCGTCTTCAGGACCCGAAGACGGGGAGGTGGTCCCCGAAACGTTGACCTCACTTTAATACACGAGTTGTTTGATTTTCAAGTCTCTGAGTGCCGCCTCCATTTTTTTCAAGTTATATCCAGGAGGGATGAGACCCTTGGGGAGGGCACCGGAGCAAGGTACACCCTGCGGGGGGAGCTCTGAGTGCCAGAGTGTTATTGGATATATATATATATATATATATATATATATATACAGTACATACAAAATATGGTAGCACTCCTGGGCAGTCAATTAAGTGAAACAAGCTGGTGCTTCTAATATCACCATTTCGGTGCACTTCTTCTTGTCATCAGGGGACACACACACAAACACACACACATATATATATATATATATATATATATATATGCCAAAAACGCATCCATTGTGAGATGAATTCATCCTCCTTTAAGCACACATAATCTCAATATGTATATCTTTCATACACATACCTATGAAGTATGACCACACATAAATAGGCTCTGTGTATTCCTTTCCAGCATAGGATGTGATACACTGACCAGAAATGCTGGGAGTAGTGAGGCACGTTTCATCTCTTCTGATATCTGGTGCATTGTGATTTCATGATTTATGCACTATAATTTGTTCTAGCAAGCGCTTCACGTTCCATTGCAGACCAAGGAAAATGGAAATAAGAGAACAAGATATTTCCACTCCTGTAAGTTAACAGTGGAATCAGCTTGTAAGATTGGATATGTATCCACACTACCGCAATGTATATTCACATATCAGCTTTACAAGGGCTTCCTGACTGTAAAATATGTTTAGTTTTCAAGTTAAGCTTGTTCAGAATATACAGTCTGTGCACATAATGATCTGTTATTGAATAACATTACTAACAACTATGTTTTCATACAGCAAGTTAATAATACCAAGACTGTTAAGTACAATGTATTTACTTTTAATTATTTCTTGTGATGTGATACTAATTTATGCATACGTTTTATAGCTAATATTTATATAACGGCAGATATACTCTGCAGCACTTTACAAAAAGGAACAAACACAGCAATAAAGCAAGACTGAATATGAGCAGACAAACAAAGTCTGTCTACAATCTATGGATATGCAGATGATGACGCATAAGGTTCAGTGCCATGCTGTACATGTATTGATCCAGTCAGACTGCAAAAAGTGCTTAGTGAGACTATACAATTGCGATCTGGGAATCACACACACATACACACTTACCATGCAGCAGCTACACATGGAAGTGAGACCCGGCACCATGACATGTCATTAGGCCCCACCCCCTCATGACAAAATGCCACAATTGCAGGTCTATCAGAGGGGTTGGGACACATTATATGACTTTAATGGAATTGCATTATATTGGCCCCGCCAACCACTATAAACCCTCGAATTGCAGTGTTCTGCTTCAGGCATTGGTCCGCAGCTATTGTGAAAACCTTGAAGGCTTGTAGGTGTGAGAAGGAACCCCACATGGAGATTGCACATGGGCCCCCTCCAATGATAACACCGCCCCTGAGTGGAGAGGTTACGTTGGGAGATATTTGAGACACGGAAAATGTATCAGCAGTTTTGTTAATGGATTTAAATGTTCCCAGAAGTATTTTGGATCAAACACTGCAACCATTGCAGGGATTAGCGGAGCCTGGTGACACTTGAAGAATACTTAGCAGGAAAATTAGTCTTGTAAAAGTCTGGTTTGGAGAAGGCCAGTGAGAAGAGAATTGCAACCATCAATATGGAAGAATATGAATCCATGAATAACAGTATTGTATGAGACATGTTACAGTATACAAGCCTGGACCTTCCCAATGCAATTCAGTTGTGCAACCCTATTCACATGAATATACTAATGGTGAGGCAAGCAGACACCCAGCCTCTCATTATATGCCTTCCTCTGTCTCTGTACACCTCCTGTGTGGTGTACACTAACTGGGAAGGGATGTAGAAATGTGAACAGAAATGGGGACAGTGAGAACAAGTGATTGGAAGATAATGATCAAACTGTTCTAATTAAACAAATAAATGGCTGGATGTAATAGCGCCATGCGGAATGCCAGCTGAACTTGGATGTTTTTTTAAAGGGGCACTCATGTACAAGGCTAAACTATGCCTTGTACATGATTGCCCCTTTAAAATAACATCCAAGTTCGGCCGGCAACTCGGGCGCTATTACATCTGGACCAAAATCTTGTAAATGTGAATGGCTGATTATGTTTATTATACAATAGTTATACACCACATAATGATGGACTAAATTGAATTTTGTGATAGCTAATTTTCTTTATCTACATCGTTTTTGCCTTACCATACAATTGACTTCCATTGCAATATGGTACTGAAGAGTGTTGAATTTGGTACTGTGTGGATGGATACATGTGTGTAGTTTCCAGCATGCAGGGCTGTCTGCATCTTGCTGTGTGCACACTACCTATGCTTATCCATGATTTGCAACCAGTCATCCTAGATCACACTGCACTAGCTTATATTTTGTGCAAAAAATAGAGTACATCTACAAACTGGTGCATCTATATTTACGTTCAACTCTTCATAACCCGCACTTTTGTTGACATGTCCCCACTGAATTTTGTCTATGTGAGCAAACCATATTCCAGCAAGACACATCTCTGCTGCCCCAATTTGGTTATCTTTATGTTCTAAAATAATGGGAGATCTGTTCCATGGCATTATTCTAATACAGGTAAGAAGGCTTTTCTCTAGAAATCCATGCTGCTGCTCAGTAATACTTGACTTTCCTCCCACTACCTCTTTAACCCATATCTGTCTGGCTTTCACCCCATCAATACTGACCTTACCAAGGTCACTAATGACCTTCTCACCGCTAAATGTAATGGTCATTTTTCTGTTCTCATCTTCTGTGACTTGTCAGCAGCATTTGAAAGAGTTGAACATCATCTCCTTCCTTAAACTCTCCATCCTGTTGGGCTTTATGTCACTACCCTTTTATGGTTGTCCTGCTATCTTTCTTGTTATCATTGCTTCTTTGTCTCTACTTCCAATTGTACCTTCCCCTCTCTCCCATGGTTGGTATTTTCCTTGGCCCTTTCCCTTCTATAACTACACTTCCTCTCTTGGAGATTTCATCAGCTCATTTGGGGGACGATTTATCAACATCCACATCTGAGATACGGATGTCATGTGATAAAATTGCCCAAACTCGCAATGAGATTATTGTTTACATTGCTTTACATGGATGTATCAATAATTGTGGGACAGCTCTGTCCCCGCATATTCCCTCCGCAGTATTATCGGGGTACTTTTTGCAAAAAATGCTGTAAAGTGAGCTGGTCATTTTGCAGCATTACTTTACCACAGTGGGGGTCACTGCAGCAAACAGGAGGACCCGATGACTGGCTGCCCTCACCAGAGCACTAATCCCCTCCAGTGATCAGCTTGTGTGTCCATCAGACATACATAGCTGATCACTGGAGCTCGGTCAATGCACAGCTTGCAATGCGATCAAATTTCATTGCTGCGAAAGCCTCTGCTCATTCATGGGGCATGCGGGGGTCGAGAGTGTTGCGGGGGCAGCGTGGGGAAAACGGGGGTGGGTCAGTGGCATTTTTGGGTCGGCTGCGTGAAGTCACACGCAGCCGCTCTGATGAGAACAATGGCGGCTGACCACCTAGCTGCGGCTGCAGGCGGTCATCCACAGTTGCTGCGACCGCAATTAAATTGCGGTTGCAGCCACTGCGCAGGCCATTCAACATGCTGGGCGACCTTGCCCTGCGATGGGCGGCCCCCAGCATGTGATAGAAAGGATTGCAGTTTATTTCCTCACTATTGCATTCAAAACACTTTAATTGCCTCTGTGCTGCTTACCATCCTTACTCCTGCATACAAGACTTCTCCTGTGCTACCTCCATTCTCTGGATCTCCCCCCCACCCCATTTGTTTCAAATGTGCCTTGAAAAAGTATACCTGTTCATTAAAACGCCCATCACACTTTTGACTTGAGTCTTCAGCCCTCCCTCTTCATCTCTTTCCAGTTCACCTCCCAGTTAGACACCCATTCCCCAATGCTGAAAGCTCTCACAACCAGCGTTATCCAGGCTCTTATTATCACCAGTTTTACCTGTATAGTGCTATGGCCACTTAGTGGAATTATATAAATAAAAGATAATGAGGATGATAATAATAATAATAATAAATAGGCCAGTGCAGATTCTTCTAATGTTACTGTGACAGACGTAACTGTACAGTTTACAAAATAAATAAAAAAGAGAGGAAATGACAGTGGCACATCGCATGGTACAGTCCAACACCTCATGTCCACACCATGAGAAGACCTTCTATGTCAGCAGTGGCACACAGTTTGTGCTGCCATGGCAACAAAAAAAACGCCAAAACATTAAAAAAGTGACACCGATTCAATTAGAAAGCTGCCTACAGTAGGTTCACCAACTGTTATTATTAGGCCTAATCTCAAACATTGTCTCAATAATCATGTTTAAAATGGTTTATTATTTTTGATCTACTGCATTTACATCATCACTTGTAAGTTTATATTGTATGCTTGGTGAGACTGACTATTGGCCGAGACCCTGAGTATTTTGACAAACACGTAAGGTCAACCCTGGGAAACCTCCACTACTCCAGCATCCAGCACCACATTGGGAATATTGGCAACAAAGTATCCCTGTTTGGAGAACCAGATCTTTGGTCCATCTGGTGACATGTTGCTGCCAACCTAGCTAAAAACAGGTTAACATATTTATGTAGTTAAAGACTATATTTAGGCCCTTGATAATTATAGAATTGTCATCAGGTCTCTACATTGATTAGCAAATCAATTATTCCAAAACCTTTCTGTGCTATATTTTATGTCCCACTGCTTCTCTTCTCTGCACGAATAAGCACTACAGAATTTGACCCTGTAAAATCCATTTAAGAACATCTGGCTCAAGATTATTTTCAAAAGTTATTTAGAAGGTACCATGCTGCTACTTACTCATAGTATGACATGCATACTGCTTTGCTAGACAACAGACATGTTTCAATTACTGTAATTATCTATCTCAGTAATTAACCAGACTCTGAGGATGAACTTTGTAGAATTGTTGAGATACCCAACTGCTAAAGAACAAAAACATATAATTACAAAATAGCTATTCAGACACATTGTGATGCCTAATAAGTTACTTAACAGGTGCAAGGGTCTAAAAATATATATATTAAAAACCTTTTTCTTTTTGCATGTTTTTGTCTATGCTTTGTATTGAAGAATAAGTACAATGTGACACAAATACTAGATAAGTTCTTCTCTAATTTAAGGATAAACTGATGTTTGTCAGAAGTTTTGGTCCACAGTTTGGCAGAATAAGTGATATCACTTTTTTCCACTCTATAGTGCAACATCATTGAAAAAGCTCAACCTGCCACCTTGTATTTTCCCATTTAGGATTGTACAGTATTTACTAACTGATGGTTTTTACGACGATTTTGCTAGCCACAGATTTGCTAAAGTGCAAACCTCAGACAACCCACACATTAGAATAGACTTGATCATTGAAACACCATGGGGGCAACGTAATAGGGCGTGAGAATCAGAATGTGAGAGATTTTGTGAGAATTCTCTTCTTTAAATTTGATCATTAACATGGCAAAATCAACCTGGTTTTGCCATGTAAATAATTGGCACATTAAATAAATCAAGAGAACTCTAACAAAATCGCTCACTTTCTGATTCTCACACTCTTATTACACCCCCTTTTTTATTGCAAGAATATAAAACTCAGATTTATTAAGAAGTAGGTTTTCAACTTGATGCAAATTCTGCACAGAACTATAGTGAAATATCAGGTTATCATTGGACAGTGTATTTAAGCTCTATGAAAATGTACACTTTGTGATTTAACCCCTTCAGTGCTAAGGATGAGTATGACTCATGCTCAGCATGTACCTCAAAAGTATTAAGGACAAGTGCCACTCATCAGAACTGCAGGGGTTCAGAGTGAGGAAGAAAGTACAGCTAGTTTTTGACAATGTGGATGCCATCAGGCCCTGCCCTTCCCAGCCACTACACTACAGAATACTGCATACACAAAGAGGATGGGAGGTCACTAAACACCATGGGCGGGATGTAATGAAGTCCGAGTTTGGTGGCTGTGTGGGATGCCAGTCGAACTTGGATATTTTTTAAAGGGGCAATCATGTACAAGGCACGGCCGCCGATCTTAGACTTCATAACATCCCGGGCCCTATTTCCAGAATACTGGCACCCACAGACTTTTGGGAGTTTGATGTGGACCCTGAAAAATTGTTCTCTAGTGATCATGTGCGATTATCAGAGATCCCCTACAATGCAGAAAGTCCAGGGATGGGGAGGATTTTTGCCATCTTGGATTCAATAAACTCTGGCTTACCCTCATTTGAAAGAAAAGAGTCCCCTTTCGTTTTTTTTTTTAGAACAGTTACCTTATTATTTATTACTGAGGGCAGGTTTTTAGTGTACATTCACACTTTGATTGACAAGTAAACTATTCCAGATCTTCCATATAATATTTAAGGTATGTTGGTCAAGTGTGACCTCCAACAGCAAATCAGAACCCTGCACTGTAGTACTACAGCTTAAAGTAAATAATTGTTAGTGCCTGAGAAAGAACTAAAGGAAGCCTACGCTAAAAACCAATGTGACTAATGACAACATTTATTTTTTAGTAAATATACATAAGGTAAATTGTTAACGAGGATGTAGGTCTCAAATGTTTGCTGCACTGCTGTTTGTCATTCTGTTGTGCTCTCTTAAATATTTCAACTATTTTTGACAGTTGTGTATGAAGCGCATTATAAACTGTAAGCTGAACATGTATAATTTATTGGTCTCAGGTATGCTAGTTGTTTATTTGTTGCTGTGTTTGTTTTAGACTGGTTCCATCCGTAGATGATTTCTATACATTGGTCTCTACGTGCCCTTATTTAGCTTTCATTAATTGAATTAACCTTTGTAACGTTTTGGTTTTATTTCCTTCTGTGCTTTTTAGCTATGCCTTTAGAAGAGTAAGAATAATTGTCCTGGGTTGCTACTCTCTGCAGTGGGTACAGCAGCTTTGGGTAGCTTTTCTAGGCAATACATATAAATAAATAACTTCTAGAGGCTTTCTATACAAAATTTTATAATGTACTATATGCTGCTGGTGGACATTACATACTGTAGACATAAAATGTGCCTTCCTGTCTCTTCCTGCAGGTATTGGAGGAAAATCCAGCTGCTGTGGGGGGAAGTTGGGCAGGAGAGCTGTCACCACTGGTCTGAATATGAATAGATGACGTGCGAGGCACACAGCATCTATTCACAATTCAGGGAGAGTGTAGGTCTTGGAGAGTGCTGGGCTTGCGTCCACAGTGATACAAACACGGGGTGGGACAAGAGTCCATCTCTTGGTTGTGAAGTGTACTGCAAGAGGGAATGTTGGGAGTGGGTGTGGCCAGTGCCATGTAGGTGTGCACACCCTTACACTGTCAGCCCCACTGTCTCTCTAATACATAAAAATCTTAATATAGCTTAATTGTTGTGAAAAAAAATAGAAGTACAAGGCAGCTGTTCATCATCATTATGCCATGATGATGGGCCTATTTATGTGTGGTGGCCTGGAACTCCATCTGCCCCATTTTTAGTCTGGTCCGGCTAATGTTGCTTACTTTGCATGTACTGTATATCAATAATATATATATTTTTTCTAAATGCATTTACTTGCATTAGATCACATTCCTGTTCATTATTTCTTATAAATGGAATAACGTGGAATCCCTCATTTATTATTTCTAGATAATTATGTATAAGAAAAAGATTGAAAATAACAATAGGGGAAATAAATGCCACATTTAGCATGAACATCACAATCACTGTGACTATGAATCATGGGCTTATAATACCCATCATCACTGACTCATTAGACAATCATGACTAATACACAGATTGTGCTGTTGGTATGATTGGGGAAACACAAGAAGGCATGCTATACAGCACATTAGCACCTAGTGCTACCTCACACATAATGCCATTTTCCTGCACTGTGGGGATGACTCTGAGACAAATGGTGAGTTACAGCATACCACGCATGCACCGGTTATGGTTCAATAGATCACAGTAAGAATGTCTAGAAAAATTAGGTCGACACCAAATGGACAACAGTGAAAAGGTAGACAGATACAAAAGGTTGACACATGAAAATGTCGACACAGAAAATGGTTGAAACAGGAAAAGGTCAACACAAGATTTTGCATTTTTATGGTGTCGTTTTCCCTGTCAGAACACTTTGACCGCCAATTAGTGCACAGCATCCCCTTGCATGGCTCACTTCACTCGCCATGCTTCTGCCACGGTGCCTCGCTCCGTTACCGCTGCGCTCAGCACAGGTTACTAATTCCCAGTCATAGTCCATGTGTATGGTAAATTATGAAAAAAGAAAAGAAGAAAAAAGGTGAAAAATCCCTCATGTCGACCATATGTGTGTCAACCTAATGATCATGTCGACCCAATTACTGTCTAACTAGACACTGTATATCTATAGACCAAATGCTGCATGTGCTATACTTGCCGACTTTGTGACTGCGCCCCTGACAGGGGGATGACAGGACGGCACAGCAAGTTCATAGATGGGTGGTGTGGGGGTGTGACGGCACAATTGTATTATTGTGGCCCTAACCTCTAAGATCATTGGCACTATAAAGTGGGGGGCATGTCTATGATGATGCAATTCAGCGCAAATTGCATCGTTGGCCTTCTGGACCACCCACGTTATATTTAACGTGTGCGGCATCGGACAGATGCTGTACTTCTCCAAGAGACTTGAATGTTCTTCCAGGCGGCCGAGAGCACCACCAGAGATTCTGGAGCTGTCCTGGGAGAGTGGGTAAGTATGGTATGCGCAGATGAGAATTTGTGAATTTTGGCGTCCGTCCATCATCATCTGAGTTGACCAGAGCTTGGCCGGATGTCTGTGAAATTGTGCATTTTGTGACAGCAATCCAAGCGCACGGAACCACCATGACTTGTGGGAGTGTCATACAAGTGTTGTGGGCATATATCAAAAGTCGTGCTTGCGGAGAAGCCTATTTCAGACGTGTTAGCTCTATGGAATCTAACATTAGCATTAAGTAGTAAATCAGACTTCCATGGCTGCCTGCAACTACAGATACTTTGGGGTATATTTACTAATCTGCTGGTTTTTGGAAGAGGAGATGTTGTCCATACAGTAGCAACCAATCAGATTCTACTTATAACTTATCTAGCACCTTCTAGAATATAATAGCTAAAGTCTGATTGGTTGCTATGGGCAACATCTCAACTTCTAAAAACCCGCACTTTAGTAAATATACCCCCTTGGGTCCGACTCAGAATCAGCGCCTATGGTGCAAATGTTAACCTGAGATCATATTTTCTAACAGTTACAGATGTCAACAAAACATTAGATCAGTAATACTACACACATATTAAGATTTGTATTTTATTTATTTTGCTAAAAGTCACTGTAAAGTTACAATACAATGCACACTGCTATATAATAAAAATACTGTGCAATAAAACTTTTCTTGGCAAGCATAAAATAAAAAACACAGTTGTTGGTTGTTGTTTTTTTTTACATAACTATCTGCCCAGAGGCATCAAGCTGTTAATGTGCACAGGAGGGATTGCAGTGAGGATGTGTGTTGGATAAAATATAAATTACAGTAATACCACTGTCAGTCGTAACTCGTAACCAAAGGAATTGTTTCTGAAGATCTCCCAAAAGGCTGAATCTCATATATTACTCCAGGAAAGGACAGAATCCATAATTTATTAACAATATTTAGCCTATGTATATCCATATATAACCTTGTAAGTAAGTCTCATATGAGCTTTTGAGAAAAAAATATGTCATAATAAGCAAATTACCTATGTAAACAAGAGCAGTTTAACCATGGCTTCTAAATAATTATTAGTATAAAAGCAATATGTCTATGACATCTTATTGCTGTAGTCTCTAAGAACAAGGCATCTGTGCTATATGATAAGATTATTACTTCTTGTATTCTTCAGTGATGAATTAGTAAAGTACCTCACACGCATTGCAGTCAGGATGCTCAGCTTAAATGGTGCACAGCACAGTCTCCTGTTTGATCACTTACTGTAAGTTGTTGCATAACTTGAGCATTGCCTACCATTGGACGGATGGGTTATAAAAAGACTAAGGTTCATCACCTGGCAGAATCTAAGTTCTATCCAATATACTTTTTAGGTGCTTTGAAACTGGATTGCAGTATTGCTTTGAGCCCACATACAGCAGTTTTTGGGCACATTGGTCTATAACAACCAAAGTTGCAGTCAAAAGGAACTTCTATGGCTGTCTTTACACCTATTATATATTCTATTTTGTTTAGTTAAATTTCACAAAAACATTTTATTAATATATTTTGCAAATAAAATAGACAGATGAGTAATGCACAATAAACATTAAAGTATTACTGTTACGAGCCGCAGCAGCTCGTGTTCCCCACTAGTCCTGGTCGTTACTAAGCAACCGGGATGCCAGGGTGCTTATTCCCTGCGGCTTCCCTTTGGTTGCTTGGCGACCATGATGCCAGACAGCTGTTGGGGGTCCTGGGCTGCCAGGAGGCCGTGGAGACGTGTAGCCCTCCAGCTGCACAGTGTTAATCATTCAGTGGCTTGGCTGGTGGGGGCTCTCTTATTGGCTGCTGTTTCTTTTATCTTGCAGCCAGTCCAACTGGATATATTTCATGGTCCATTGTGACAATGAAACAACACGAGAGGAGCACTAATTAAAAAAATAAAATAAAATAAAATAAAATAAAGATTGCAAACACCTGTGAAAAAAAGAAGTAATTAGTAAACAATGTTTACAGCACTTCTGTGCTGATGTGAAAGTCCTGTGCGGGAGTCTCTTTACAAATACCGGAGCTGCGATCCGTGCTGCGGCTGCAGTGGGGAAACCTAACTGTCTTTCCCTAACGCTGCCTACCTTCAGTTGTGTCCAGACACCTGCTCTCCCATCTGGATCGCGTCCTGCCGGCTGGTTCCCGATGCTGTTTCTTGCACTTTCGTCCCCGTACCCGTCTGGCGCAGGCGGGATGACGTCAGGGTTTCACTTGTTAATTCCTCACCAATGCGTTTCGGACTTGCTGGTCCTTAACTGTAAGCTTTCACAAAACAGTTCCCGTGACCCCTATGTGTCCGGGAACTGTTTTGTGAAAGCTTACAGTTAAGGACCAGCAAGTCCGAAACGCGTTGGTGAGGAATTAACAAGTGAAACCCTGACGTCATCCCGCCTGCGCCAGACGGGTACGGGGACGAAAGTGCAAGAAACAGCACCGGGAACCTGCCGGCAGGACGCGATCCACATGGGAGAGCAGGTGTCTGGACACGACTGAAGGTAGGCAGCGTTAGGGAAAGACAGTTAGGTTTCCCCACTGCAGCCGCAGCACGGATCGCAGCTCCGGTATTTGTAAAGAGACTCCCGCACAGGACTTTCACATCAGCACAGAAGTGCTGTAAACATTGTTTACTAATTACTTCTTTTTTTCACAGGTGTTTGCAATCTTTATTTTATTTTATTTTATTTTTTTAATTAGCACTCCTCTCGTGTTGTTTCATTGCTACTATTTATTTAAAGGAGCAGCTTCACAACAAGCGCGGGTTATTCATTATATCCATGGTCCATTGTGAGTCTGTGGTCCTCCGCTCCTGGCTCCTGCAGCTTGGTCCCTGTTGGTACTCCCGTTATTCTTGTGAATATCCTGAACTCCTGGCCTGCTATTATCTGCCAGAACTCTGTATGACTGGAGCCGCAACCTTACAGTAGTATCCTGAACTCCTGGCCTACTACTATCTCCCAGAACCCTGTACCGCTGGAGCCGCAACCTCCCAGTCGTATCCTGAAGTCCTGGCTTGCTCACCATCTGCCAGAACCCTGTACGCACTGGCATATTTATATTGAGTCCAGGGAAGGCCCCCCGCCCATGCTGTACTCCTTTTTTTGGAATACTCACCCTCTGGAGTCCCGCACAGGTGGCAGTAGCATTGTTAAACAACTGAGAAAATGGCACAGCGTCCATTTCCCCTGCGTTCAGTAGAGAAATCAGTGGGAGAATGTCTGCCACGCCATTTCCCAGAGATTAGCGAATGCGCAGTAGAGTCTGAGCCCTCTAGAGCTCAGACTCTACATCGTTGCTGTCAGAGTGGAGGGGGCCCAAACAGAGGAGGCTGCACATGGACCTCCTCCTTCGTATCCTGAAGTCCTGGCTTGCTCACCATCTGCCAGAACCCTGTACGGCTGGAGCCGCAACCTCTTAGCCATATCCTGCATTTTTTGCCTGCTTACCATCTGCCAGAACCGTGCATGACTAGAAATGCAACCTCTCAGTTATATCCTGTATTGCTAAAATCACTCCTACTTCAGTCAGTCTTCTGTTCAGTTGTAACTTTGCTACTCAAGTCTTGTATCCAGTATCCTGTGGTCTCCAAACTCATCATATAAGCCCTTACTGCTCCGAGCATAAATCCAGGTGGTCACCTAAGTACCGGTGAACACACTAGCTATAAGGGAACAGCGGGTGACTATTAGTGGTTGAAGACCTCACCTTAGAGACCTATGACCTTAGAGTGGCTCTAAGGGCCTTATGCGGATTAGCTCTGGTGTGCTGTAACAATTATTAAGGCTATAAATGCTCAGGTAATTGGGTACTTGTAAAAACAAATATGTTCAATTTTCCAGCATGTTTTGTGTGCTGTGTCACATATGTAATGAGTGGGGGGTTTCTATCTTGCATTGATTTCAGGAATACATAAACCTGAGAACAGTATGTTCATACTCATGGTAATAGACAATAATGTTACAGCACACTAAATTAAAATGCAAAGCTAAACTTTCTTATAAATAAAATTCACTGGTCTGTTTGTTTGCCTGTCCAGTTATGCATTTGAACACCCCTGCACCGATTGGGATGAAACCAATTCAAGGTGATCCAATTGGATCCTGGCCAGGTTTTAGGGGCGTTAGGATTCTCCTTGGACTGGCCGTTGGTGTACGCTGGGTAGAACTTTGACCTGGTGAGTCTGTTCTGGGCCTTCCACTGGATAGATTTGGATGAAAACTTCACAGAGTAATAATATTGGCTCCAAGAAGGCATACTAGGAGGGTTGGGTGCTGGTTGGACCTCCCATTGGTGTACGCCAGACCGAACTTTGACACAGGGAGATTATAAACTTTAATAAACAGTAATAACTGTCTGTAATAACCATAAATCAAATATCTAAAATAACTGACAGAATGGAAGTGGGGAGACAAAAATTGTGTACCCAAAATCCACCTCGCAATGTACTCATCTCGCAATGTAAAAGTGATTATAAAACTGAACTGAAAGGAAATCTGGGCTACTGGTAACACCCCTCCTCCCCCCACCCCCCCTGTCCAAAAATAAAATAAAATAGTAAAAGACACTGGGCAGCCACCTCATGGGTGTATTAGAAGAGCTGTTAAGTTGCTAATTATGTTTCAAATGTTGAGTTACATCCAACTCACCTATAACTTATAGGTAAATGTAAGAACAGTCAATATGGGGGGGAAGCGGTATCAGCGCACGTTATATTATATGCGCTATACCTCTCCCCCCATGTATGACAGCCGCAGTGTATGCCTAGTGACAGGGACGCTATGCGCCCCTGTCATCATCTGCACTGCTTTCTTAAAGATAGCAGGCCGATATGTGAGGGCAATGTAAGAACGGTCAGCAGCGCTGACCGTTCTGATACCTGCAGATATCAATTTTGACAGCTGCAATTGGCAAAGCAGGAACGGAGCTGTCCCTGGCTGTTGCGGACTCCCGGCCCGAAACTGCGCAGGGGATCTCGCTTCAAGTAGCTGGTGCAGAGGAGCTGGCCATGCAGGGAGACACAGCACATAAGCACTAACATCAGTAGCGGCTCTTGCCACGGGCAAGCAGGCTTTTTGCCCGGGGCGCCGCTACCCTGAGGGCGCCGCCGTGGCAAGAGCCGCTACTAAGCCTCCCTCCCTCCCCGCTCCCCGGCTGCAGCGAGCGCCATGTGCGCCCGCTGCAGCCGGCGTCCCTGACTGACGCTAGAGGTTAAAATTGACCCCTAGTGTCAGTGCGCCGTTGCTATGGGAGAGATGTCATGACGTCTGTCCCATAGAGAGGAGCCGGCGCCCGGAGACAGCAGCAGCAGCAGCGGCAGCGGCGGTCCGGAAGCAGGAGCGAGGCTGGTAAGTATTGTTTTTTTTTCTTTTAGGCTTTGAAAGCGTCGCTACTACTGGGGGCACATACAGGGGGCACAGCTACAAAAGGCACAGCTACTGGGGGCACATACTGGGGGCAGATCTACAGGGGGCACATACTGGGGGCACTGCTACAGCGGGAACAGCTACTGGGGGCAAATCAACTGGGGGCACAGCTACAATGGGCACAGCTACAAGGGGCAGATCTACAGGGGACACATGCTGGGGGCACTGCTACAGGGGGAACAGCTACTGGGGGCAAATCAACTGGGGGCACAGCTACAAGGGGTACTGCTGCAGGGGGCACTGCTACAGGGGGCACAACTACAGGGGGCACTGCTACAGGGGGCAAATCAACTGGGGGGCACAACTACTGGGCACAACTACTGGGGGCACAGCTACTGGGGGCAAATCTACAGGGGGGCACAGCTACAGGGGGGAAATCAACTGGGGGGCACAACTACTTGGGGCAAATCTGGGGGCACAGCTACTGGGGGCATAACTGGCCACGACCCTCCGCTATGAAGCCGCGCCCATATTTTTCGCGAGCTAACTGTTTTGCCGCCGGGGGGCGCCAGTGGAAACTTTCGCACTGAGCGCCGCAAGGTGTAGAACCGGCCCTGACTGACATGATGCGCTGTGTGCTCAGGGGGGCATCGCCGGAAGGGGGAGTATTCACTCCCACACTTCGGCAGACAAGATGTTAATGCATCTTGTCGATGTCCCTTCTTGCTTTGCCTTGGTAATGAGGTTTAAGCAGGCCGTGCCACTATAATACATTTGCCGCTTATTATTTATTTATTACCAGTTATTTTATATAGCGCACACATATTCCGCAGCGCTTTACAGGGAATATTTGGCCATCCACATCAGTCCCTGCCCCAGTGGAGCTTACAATCTATATTCCCTACCACATGTACACGAGCACACATTCATGCTAGGGTTAATTTGTGTTGGGATCCAATTGACCTACCAGTATATTTCTCATACGTCCTAGAGGATCCTGGGGACTCAAAAGGACCATGGGATATAGATGGTATCCGCAGGAGACATGGGCACTTTAAGACTTTAAATGGAAGTGAACTGGCTCCTCCCTCTATGCCCCTCCTACAGACTCCAGTTAGGTTCTGTGCCCAGAGAGACTGGTCACACACTGAGGAGCTCTACTGAGTTTCTCGGAAAAGACTTTATGTTAGGTTTATTATTTTCAGGGAGCACTGCTGGCAACAGGCTCCCTGCATCGTGGGTCTGAGGGGAGAGAAGCATACCTACTTCTGTGAGTTTAAAGGCTCTGCTTCTTAGGCTACTGGACACCATTAGCTCCAGAGGGTCTGATCACTTGGTACGCCTAGCTGCTCGTTCCCGGAGCCGCGCCGTCACCCCCCTCACAGAGCCAGAAGAAAAAAGCCAGGTGAGTAAAAGAAGAACAGAAGACTTCAGTGATGGCAGTAGACTTCAGTGTCTCTGAGGTACCGTGCAGCGATCGCGCTGCGCACCATTGCTCCCACACACAAGCGTCACTACAAGGGTGCAGGGCGCAGGAGGGACACAATGCTCTGCTCCTGGACTTCCCTCTTAATTTATGATTGCCGGCACCTGTGCTGAAACACCTTTCTTATCCATTACCTGTTCAAAACAGGTGCAGACAATGATAAATTAGGAGAAAAGTCCAGGAGCAGAGCATTTTGTCCCTCCTGGAGAGGGTCATGTTGGGAGGTATGGACATAGGGCCTAATTAAACATGAGTTGTAGTTTTGCAGGAAATCGCAAAACTACAACCCATGTCTCTAGCATGTGGGGGGCCACCCAGCACAGGGCAAGGCCGCTCCGCATGCCGGGTCCTACCTCCCCTGCTAAAATGCGAGCGCATCGCTATACATCGATGCGTTCGCATCTTAAGGGTTGCCCCCTGCCTATGCAGCCTAGCTGCGAAGGAAGTCGCCGGGCAGCCATGTTTTCGGTTGCAGCCGCTGCGTAAGATGTCACACAGCCACCGCGGCCCGCCTTGCAACCGGTCCAGACACGCTTCCGTTGTCAGGACTGTGCCCCCCTGAACGGCGCGTTGACGTCTACAAAACGCTGCGTCGACCCTCTGTTCCCACCCCCGATGCATGTGATCGCAATTTAACATGCAATCGCAGTTTTAGTCCTCACACATGCACACAGCGCTGTGCACGCATGCGCAGAAGTGTTGAAACCGCCAAATAGTGATTTCAGCAATTCTGCATTCACTGCTGAATCGGGCCCATAATCTGGTAAGTCGCTTGCCATGATCATTAGGACTGCACATGTCTGAAATGCTGTATTACATAAGCTGCACCTTCAAGGGGGCAGACCATAACTTGTTACATACTAATTATGCGTCCATCATGGGCTGGTGACAAACACTCTAAAATCAATCATTTGGAAACCCCCCTCCAGAAATCCGGCGTTTGCCCGATACAGACCGCAAGTTCCACTGATGTGAATTACGAAATATTCTCTGTCTGAGAAATGCTGATTATATAAATAATTGTTTTTAAATTAGGGATGGCCTTCGACCGTTGATGATTCAAAATCATCGATGGTCTGTGGCCGATGTCGCATACTTTTACAATCGATGGGGGAGAACCAGATGGTTTCCCTCCATCGATGGCTAGGCCTAAACGAATATTTGTAAAAAAAATGTTAACAAGATGCAGGGACACGGAACATAGCTCCGCCCCTGGCACCCACAAAGCCCCATACCGGGCTGTGATTGGCCAGCGGGTCTTTCACAGAAGTAAGAGGGATGGCCATCGATGGTCTCCCATAGCATAGTTACTGACCATCGATGGGCACTCTCAGTTTCGCCATCAAAGGCAACCATCGATGGCGAACACACCGATGGCTATCCCTATTTTAAATACATTTTAACAAAATGTTTCAAATACACATGGGAATACGTGCTCTTTAAGGATTATGTGATAATACTGTACCATTGATTTAAAAAAATGCTTTCAAATAAAAATGCTATTAAAGGGTATTTATATTCTAACTGAGCTATTACAGACATTTACAGCAGCAAACTATCACAGTTCTCATGACATACTGCTGTCACTGCTTGTGGGTGCGAACTTGTGCTCATCTGCCAGCCTTATTAAGTCACCCTAGGCTGTGGCCTTGGCAATCATTCACAAATCTGGGGCTGCGCAGAATGAAATTATCTCTAGAAGGAACATTGGAAAAGAAAGAAAGAAGATTTCTAGATACTGTAGTTTATAGAAGTTACAAAACATTTTTCGGAAGGTACTAAAGAGGGTTAACATTTGCTATGCATAACGCTATCCTTTCTTCTTTGAAGAATAATCGTATTTGTGAGTTGTGTATGAAGAAGGTTTTGGTTCTGTGAGAGACCTTTGAAAATGTGTGTCCTCCGAGAACAAGTGAAAGATAAATACCATTTCAAAGTGATAATATAACAAAAGCAAGACACAATAGCTAAAGAGAAGTCAATTATTTTAGTGATATTCTATGACACAGCGAATGGATAAGTCCAGCAGTCACAGTCCAAGTACCTTTTGTCCTTCTTTTTTATTTTTTCATTACAAGGGTGATCAGATGGTTCCTGCAGCTCTTTTTCTCCAATATGAGCATTAACCCCGATTATGAGAGATGAAGCTATATTTAACTGCTTCTAGAAATAATATTATTCTACTAAACATCTCACGTGCCCATTGAGGTAGGTGTTGATGTTCTAAAAGAGAAATTATATGTAATGAAATGGGTGTTATATAAATAACAGAATTCTATCTATCTATCTATCTATCTATCTATCTATCTATCTACTTGTCTGTCTGTCTGTCTGTCTGTCTGTCTATCCATCTACCCACCTGCACGCACACATCCACACATACTCACCAGTGGCGTGCGGTGAGGTCAATGGCTGGTGAGGCACTGCAGCTGTAATGTCTACCGAGTCTACCGATGACCCCTACCGCTGTCGAGCCAATGCCCGCTAGGTTATGGCTAAAACCAAGTTGAAGAAAAGACCTCTGACATCACCATGGGGAAGAGCATGGTACCCGAAATGTATGCTCACCACGTTTCGGGCACGGTGGCAACCGGAGGTTACTAAAGTTGGTGGCGTGGATAGTGAAAGATGGCGTGGATAGTGAAAGAACTATCCCACCAGCCTAGCTCCTCCCCCTGACGTCAGAGGTCCTTTAGCCCACTTGTTCTTAGCATCTACCATGCCTGCTACCGCCACTGTCCCTGAGTGGGCCAAGGGGGCCCAGATGGAGATGGCACACGGACTCCCTCCTTGCTAAATACACACGTATTGTGTGTGTGTGTGTGTGTGTGTGTGTGTGTGTGTGTGTGTGTGTGTAAAAAAAACAACTCACATTACCCCACACAGTATGAGCCAAATTCACATTACCCCACACAGTATGAACCGAACATCACATTACGCCACACAGTATGAGCCGCATTCACATTACGCCACACAGCATGAGGCGAACATCACATTACGCCACGCAGTATGAGGCGAACATCACATTACGCCACACAGTATGAGCCGAACATCACATTACGCCACGCAGTATGAGGCGAACATCACATTACGCCACGCAGTATGAGCCGAACATCACATTACCCCACACAGTATGAGCCGAACATCACATTACCCCTCGCAGTATGAGCCGAACATCACATTACCCCACACAGCATGAGCCGAACATCACATTAACCCACGCAGTATGAGCTGAACATCACATTACACCACACAGTATGAGCCGAACATCACATTACGCCACACAGTATGAGCCGATCACATTACCCCACACAGTATGAGGCGAACATCACATTACGCCACGCAGTATGAGGCGAACATCACATTACGCCACACAGTATGAGCAGAACATCACATTACGCCACGCAGTATGAGGTGAACATCACATTACGCCACGCAGTATGAGCCGAACATCACATTACCCCACACAGTATGAGGCGAACATCACATTACGCCACGCAGTATGAGGCGAACATCATATTACGCCACACAGTATGAGCCGAACATCACATTACGCCACACATTATGAGCCGATCACATTACCCCGCGCAGTATGAGCCGAACATCACATTACCCCACGCAGTATGAGCCGAACATCACATTACCCCACAGAGTATGAGCCGAACATCATATTACGCCAGGCAGTATGAGCCGAACATCACATTACCCCACACAGTATGAGCCGAACATCACATTATGCCACGCAGTATGAGGCGAACATCACATTACGCCACGCAGTATGAGCCGAACATCACATTACCCCACGCAGTATGAGGCGAACATCACATTACGCCACGCAGTATGAGGCGAACATCACATTACGCCACACAGTATGAGCCGAACATCACATTACGCCACGCAGTATGAGGCGAACATCACATTACGCCACGCAGTATGAGCCGAACATCACATTACCCCACACAGTATGAGCCGAACATCACATTACCCCTCGCAGTATGAGCCGAACATCACATTACCCCACACAGTATGAGCCGAACATCACATTACCCCACGCAGTATGAGCTGAACATCACATTACCCAACACAGTAAGAGCCGAACATCACATTACGCCACACAGTATGAGCCGATCACATTACCCTACACAGTATGAGCCGAACATCACATTACCCCACGCAGTATGAGCCGAACATCACATTACCCCACACAGTATGAGCCGAACATCATATTACGCCAGGCAGTATGAGCCGAACATCACATTACCCCACACAGTATGAGCTGAACATCACATTACGCCACGCAGTATGAGGCGAACATCACATTACCCCACCCAATATTATTTACCAGCCCACTCCCCTTAAGATAACACTAATACCAAACCCCTAGATAATATTAATATATACTCCAACTCCATATACAGTATAAAAAAAATTAAAAACATCCCCCCACAGATACTTAGCTCTCATTGTGGGAGGTTGCAGACTATGTATATTCCCTGCTTCACGGAGCTGGCTGGGGAGGAATCACATCTTCCAGACAGCCACACTAGAACAGGAAGGGGGCGTGGTATTTGGCGTGAGGGGGCGGGGCCTCAGAAGGGGAGGAAGCAGGGACATATTGCTGCACTAGATTGGTGGCAGGTCCCGGGGGGAGGGAGCAGCCATGCAGATAGGGTAGGGGGGAGCAGGCATCAGGCACTGCTGCTGCTGATGGCTGTACTGCAGCAGACATGTCAGACTGTGTGACATGTCTGCATTCTCAGCCACACAGCAGCTGAAAGGGGAGGAGGGGGGGCAGCGGCCGCAGCTTACAACGTTCATCGAATCCTCGCCTGCTCAGTAAGATAAGGGGGAAGGAGGGGGGGGATATGATCCACCACTGGCCAATCGCATCTGCATGTGAGAGCGAGGGGCGTGCTTTCATATGAGCTGAAAGCACGCCCCTTCCAAAGCGGCACCTCTGTTAGGTGCCGCTTTTGCTGCTTTTTTTAACAGGCTTTCCTTGCCCAACCCTTGGCCCCGCCCCCCACTTCCATCCCCTTAACACTGACAGTGGGAGGCACCGAGAGCGGTGCCTCCATAACACATTTAAAACAGTTTCAAAGGGGAATTTTTTTTTAAGTAATTTCAAGGCAAAGTCAGATACTTATGGCACAGAATTTGTGTCATAAGTATCTTCTTAGTAGTATTATTTGAAAAATTAATGACAGGGGAGCCACTGCCTCCCCTGCCTCCCCTGACTGCACGTCCCTGTCACTCACTCACTCACTCACTCACTCACTCACTCATTCACTGGCCATTTTATTAGGTACACCTATCTAGAACTGGCTAGGATCCCATTTTGCCCCCAGAATAGCCTGAATCATTAATGGTATGTACAGATGGAGCCACGCTAATCGTGGCTCTGTCAGCGACTAGGTACACCCCACTGAGCACAGTACTGCTATTTCAAAAGAAAAAAGAAAAGGAAGAACGATTGTGTTGTGAGAATAGAGGTCAGCACACTCACTGTCGGACTGGGCTATAAAGGGCCCACCTGGGGAATACAGTGGTAGGGGCCCATGTTTAGGGGTGTGGTCAGTCTCCAGAAGTGGTGTGGCCTGCCACCGCAGAGATCTGGATAACCATTAGAGAGTGCATGGTCTGGGTCCCTTAATAAATATATATAGTAAATACTGCTAGTGCATGCATAGCATGCCAAATTAATAATAGCAATGCAAAGTAGAAAATACACCACAGTCCTGTGCAGTATCGGTAAGTATAAATGATGGCATAAGCTCTGCTTCCCAAACATTAGCTATAGTGGGGTGAAAGATTTAAGCGCTGGAAGGGACTCAAAATACCTGAAAACCTAGGGGCCCTGCTGTAACTCTCCCTGTCCCTCTGTCACTCTCTCTGTCCCTATGTCCCTGCTGTCACTCTCCCATTCCCTTTGTTCCTGCTGTCACTCTCTCTGTCCCTGTGTTTTGGCTCATTCTGTGTGGCATAATGTGAATTTTGGCTCATTCAGTGTGAATTTTGACTCATACTATGTGGCATAATGTGAATTTTGGCTCATTCTGTGTGGCATAATATGAATTTTAGCTCATTTGGTGTGAATTTTGGCACATTCCATGTGGCATAATGTGAATTTTGGATCATTCCATGATAATTTTGACTTATTCCATGTGGCATAATGTGAATTTTGGCTCATTCCATGGGAATTTTGGCTCATACTGTGTGGCACAATGTGAATTTTGGCTAATTTCATGAGGCATAATGTGTAAGTGGAACCAGTACTAAATAGTATAAGGGGTCCTACTATTGTGGTGCATAATATGTATAAGGGGTATATGGTGTGGTACACTACACTTATGGACATGCCCTGTTTTAAGTGGCCACACCCCTTTTCCATAATTACAGCCTTCACTTTTCCATACCCCTACCTCAAAATTTCCACTTCTACCACTCTCTGGCACTATATAAGTAAATGTTAATAAATGTTAATAAATAAAAAGAATGGTACCCAGTGTGGTGTTCTTCACCTGTAGCCCATCCACATCAAGGCTCCACATTCTGTGCATTAAGAATTAAGAGTTACTGTCCTTTTCCTGTCAGATTGAACCAGTCTGGACATTCTACTCTAAACCCCTGTCAGTAACCATTTATTTTGGCTCACAGAACCCTCATTCTGGTGCTTGGCGTGACAAACAAATGAACCTCTTAACCAGATCTGCATGCTTTTATGCAATGAGTTGCTGCCATATGATTGACTGAATAATAATATATATTAACGAGTAGGTGTTAATCTAATAAAGTGCCACTTTTCGTGTTTTGTGTTTTGGTTTTGGTTCTGGTTCCATGCTCGTGTTTTGGATCTGGATTGGTTTTGCCAAAACCAGCCTTTCATGTTTTCATTTTTGTTCAGGATGATTTTTTTAAAAAACATAAAAACAGCTAAAATAACATAATTTTGGGGTAATTTTAATCCTACGGTATTATTAACCTCAATAACATTCATTTCCACTCATTTCCAGTCTATTCTGAACACCTCACAATATTGTTTTTAGGCCAAAAGGTTGTACCGAGGTGGCTGGATGACTAAGCTAAGCTACACAAGTGTGCAGCACAAACACCTGGCCCATCTAGGTGTAGCACTGCAGTGGCAGACAGGATGGCAGGTTTAAAAAATAGGCCCCAAACAGCACATGATGCAAATAAGAAAAGAGGTGCAATTAGGTAGCTGGATGGCAAAGCTAAGCGACACAAGCGTGCGGCCCAAACACCTGGCCCATCTAGGAGTGGCACTGCAATGGCAGACAGACAGACAGACAGACAGGATGGGATATAAAAAAAACTAGGCCCCAAGCAGCACATCATGCAAAGAAGAAAAAGAGGTGCAATGACTGGTAGCTGGATGACTAAGCTAAGCGATACAAGTGTGTGGCACAAACAACATGGGACGTGCTGGAGTTTTCCCAGAAGTAATACATGCATAATATTGGTGGCACAGAAAAGTATACCCCTAAACCACACACACACACACACACACACACACACACACACACACACACACACACACACACACACACACACCAAAGCCTGTAAAAAATTTGGATAATAATATAAGTAATGTATATAACCCTTTTATTTGGAGTAAATAATATACAGCACAGGACACCACCAATGGACTTATGGCAGCACAAGACAACACCACTGGACTGATGCAGCACAAGAAAGCACCACTGGACTGGACTTATACGGCAGAACCCCTGGACGACTTATACGGCAGTACCCCTGGAGTTGTACGGCAGTGTCAGACAGGATGGCACTTTAAAAAACTAGTCCCCAAACAGCACATGATGCAAAGAAGAAAAAGAGGTGCAAGGTGGAATTGTCCTTGGGCCCTCCCACAATTTTGGTGGCGTTGTCTGATATCACAAATCCCCAGGAGAGTCTAATTGGGGTAAGCCATTGTGCGATGATGTCCCTCAGTTTCGATAAGGGGTTGTCAGTGGTGTGCCTTTTATGGAAAGCGGTAATACAGCCTAGGAACGAGTTGGCGTTTGCGAGATGCTGCTACTGGTGCCGCTGCTGTTGTTGCTGCGGGAAGCAATACATCTACCCAGTGGGCTGTCACAGTCATATAGTCCTTAGTCTGCCCTGTTCCACTTGTCCACATGTCCGTGGTTAAGTGGACAGTGGGTACAACTGCATTTTTTAGTACACTGAGGAAACTTTTTCTGACGTCTCTGTACATTCTCGGTATCGCCTGCTTAGTGAAGTGGAACCTAGATGGGATTTGGTACCGGGGGGACACTACCTCCATCAATTCTTTAAGTCTCACTGAAGTACTGGCGGAAACCGGACACACGTCTAACACCAACATAGCTGTCAAGGCCTCAGTTACCCGCTTTGCAACAGGATGACTGCTGTCATATTTCATCTTCCTCACAAAGGACTGTTGGACAGTCAATTGCTTACTGGAAGTAGTACAAGTGGTCTTCCGACTTCCCCTCTGGGATGACGATCGACACCCAACAGCAACAACAGCAGCAGCAACAGCAGCAGTAGGCGTACGACTTAAGGATCCTCCGGAGGAATCCCGGTTAGGAGAGGACTCCTCAGTCTTGCCAGTGACATGGCCTGCAGGACTACTGATGTTCCTGACTGAGGAGGAAGTTGACATTGAGGGAGTTGGTGGTGTGGCTTGCAGGAGTTTGGGTACAAGAGGAAGAAGGGCTTTCGGTGTTAGTGGACTGCTTACGCTCGTATCCAAAGTTTCACAACTTGACACTGACTTCTGATGAATGCGCGGCAGGTGACGTATAAGGGAGGATGTTCCTAGGTGGTTAAAGTCCTTATCCCTACTTATTACAGATTGACAGAGGCAGTATCACAGGACATATACGACAGTATCACTGGACATATACGGCAGTACCACTGGACATATACAGCAGCACTGGGACACAACCACTGGACTGAAGCAGGATAATACACTATCACTGCAATGGACTGGACTTATACAGCAGCACTGGACATATAGCAGCAGAGGACACCACCACTGTAACTGGACTGATGCAGCACAAGACACCACCACTGGACTGATGCAGCACAACACAGCACCACTGGACTGGACTTATACAGCAGCACTGGACATATGGCAGCAGAGGACACCACCACTGTGACTGGACTGATGCAGCACAAGACACTACCACTGAACTGATGCAGGACACTGTGGATGGAGACACGTACTCTCTCTACACTCTCCAATGCCGGAGTGAAAGTGGCGGCGATGCGCAGCTCCTTATATGGAATCCAAACTCTGTGAAAATACGACAGCGGGATGATGACGTTTTGCCTCGTTCTGGTTTCCAAGTCAGGCGGGAAAACCCGAGCCTGGCTTGGATCCGGATTCAGGTAGTGAAGTTGGGGGGGTTTGGTTCTCAGGGAACCGAACCCGCTCATCTCTAATATATATATATATATATATATATATATATATATATATATAAATATATATAATAATACAATGCTATAGGCAGCATAACTAGAGACAAGAGAACCATTTCAGTCTGCCTTGAATGTACAGTATCATTCCATGTTCTGCTGCAAGTTGTGCATAGATTAGACCCATTATAATGCATTGAAGAGTTTCTGTACAAATAGGAAATTGTTTAAACAAGTAAAGATATTATGGTAATAATAAGACTGATAAGAAGGTGGAGTACCTTTGACAACAGTGATTTAAAAACAGGACTATTAATGGAAAACTCTGCAAGATTGTCCAAGACTTCTTTTGACACAATACAAAAGTCATAGGGGGTCATTCCGAGTTGTTCGCTCGCAAGCTACTTTTAGCAGCTTTGCACACGCTAAGCCGCCGCCTACTGGGAGTGAATCTTAGCTTATCAAAATTGCGAACGAAAGATAAGCAATATTGCGATAAGACATCTCTGTGCAGTTTCTGAGTAACTCGAGACTTACTCGGCATCTGCGATCAGTTCAGTGCTTGTCGTTCCTGGTTTGACGTCACAAACACACCCAGCGTTCGCCCAGACACTCCTCCGTTTCTCCAGCCACTCCCGCGTTTTTCCCAGAAACGGTAGCGTTTTTGCACACACACCCATAAAACGGCCAGTTTCCGCCCAGAAACACCCACTTCCTGTCAATCACATTACGATCACCAGAACGAGGAAAAAACCGTGAGTAAAATTCCTAACTGCATAGCAAATTTACTTGGCGCAGTCGCAGTGCGGACATTGCGCATGCGCACTAAGCGGAAAATCGCTGCGATGCGAAGACATTTACCGAGCGAACAACTCGGAATGACCCTCATAGTTACATACATATGAAATGCAAGCAACCATGATGAAGGAATGCAGATAAATGAAGAAATGTAATGGGATCAAAGCATTTAGAGATCTGCAGTGGTTCACATTGATTTAAAGAAACAATTGGTTTATAGTATACTGATGAAACATTCTCAGTGTTGACTGTTGCATGTTCTGGAATAACAATTCAGGCCTCTGTTACCCTTGAAATGTCTGCAGTAACTACCCTTAAATGTATGGCAATATGGCATACATACAACCTTGAAAACACACCAAAGAGATTCAAGCACTTTATCAAACTGACCAAATCTAAGATTCTTAAACCACACTGCTGTGTCTCCTGTGATATGATTTAGGGGCCGTGATGTTCCCACTAGCCTTTTCCTTAATGGAGAAAGGGTTAAATATTGCTAAAACAAAAGAGAAAATAATAGCTCTCTGATAAAAGTAACGTAGGGTTTGATGATGTCCCAGCACTGTGATGCATGGATGGAAATCAAGAGAAGACTGAGCAGCTTTATTCTCTAGCTAGAAACAGCAAGGTGTTTTGTGTCCTTATACAGAGAAGAACAAAAGCTGCAGGTGCACTTATCATTGTGGATTGCAATGCCACTCCGGTAATTAAGGGTTTCGATAAATGTATTCCAGGAACTCTTAAATGTCATGCCACAAGAGGAACACTTCATACACGCCTCTAGTGTACTGCAGCACAATATTGGTATACTAATCCAGTATGTGATCTATTCAGAGCAAGCCTCACCAGAGCTAACACACGTTCATTTACACACAGATCAGAGCGTGAAGACTGTATAACTAATCTCAACATTAGGCAGCACTCAATACAGTATAGTTCATGGTTTCAGTGTTGATGACAACATACTTTACATTTAACATGTAACAAATAACATGTACTTGAAAAGCTATATAGGCAGCAATATGCAGCGTACATTGATTTTTTTTTAGACAAGACTATAATTGCTGTGGGCCCTTAATGCTGTATTTACCCAGGCACTTATAAAAATGAATTGCTATTTCTGAAGGAACATGTGTTTTCAGTCCAGCATCTTCATATCATATGAATTGACGTTTCGAATATCCCTGATGGCTCAAGGAAAGGAAAAGAATCCAACTATCAGATTGCGTCAATCTTCCTTCTTTTTCTGTTACTTAAAGTAGCAATGTGTAAAACAAACTTAGGGGTCTGTTTATTAAGCTGAGACGTTTTATTAGAAAGGGCATTTCTCACATTATTAAAAAGCTAACTCAAAGATTTCTGTGGTGGTCATCTATTTATGTGGTGGCTGCTTGTCCTTTACCCTAGGCCTCTATGGGTACAGAGGCTTACTACAATTTACTAAGTAACAAAAAGCCTAGCTTACTGTAGCTTAAGATGGCATTACCCTGTATGCAGCATCATCCCCAACAGGTCAAAATACATTTTATGTACGCAGCCACTGGACACATGTCATTTCACCCTAACCAAGGGTGTAGCTACCATAGGTGCAGGCAGTGCATCTGCTATAGGGCCCAGAGCTGAGAGGGGCCACCTTCCCTGTCACAGTTACATGTGTTGAATACAGTTTCAACCATTGGGTGGTAGATAGGAGCCCTTACAAACTTTTGCCTTTTGTCCTACAATAGATCTAGTTACACCCCTGGACCTGCGCATTCTACTGTGGTTTAAAATGAACTGGAGGGCATTATAATGTTACATGTAGTAACATGAACTGGGGCACTCTAATGTGGTGCAATATGAAGTGTAAGCACCATAGTGTGGCATAATATGAACTGGGAGCCCTTTATTGTGGCATAATATGAACTGTGGACACTGTATATAGTAATGTGAATTAGGAGTACTGTATTGCATGATGTGTACTGGCAGCCCTAAAATGTATCATACTATGGTCTATAAAATAAACAAGGGCAGTTCTATAGGGGATAACATTAACTAAGGCACTACTATAGCTCAGTAAGTAAACTAGGGTACTATTATGGGGCATACAAACTGCTGCAGAGAGGTGTCTCTCTAGAAGCATTGGGACAGGGGCCCCTTCAAAATGTTGCTATGGGGCCACACATTTATTGCTATGCCCTTGACCCTAACCCTCATGGAAAGTGCAGGGTTTTCACTCTGTGCTCCCAAAGAGACACAGATTGGTAAATTGTATCGTTGGAATAAGTGGCAATACTGATTTGTGGTTTGGTCCGAGAATTAATAAATGATATCCTCATAGTTTCTCTACCCATCATTCACCATTCACATCAATATCTGAGAATGTGGCATGCCTCATCTACTCCTCAATGTCAGTGCTCCTAGAGACACAGAGTGGTGCTGGGGCTGCACGCCTCATCTCGCCATCTCCACCATACAGTATGTTATGGGTCTTTCCATGGAGCTCCGACAATCTCCAGCTAAAATGACTACTTTTGTATATAATTAAATGTGTTGCCAGTGGTAATAAAGTACAAAATGCTTCACAAATAGAATAAAGCATTTTTTCCTTCTTTAAAAAAACCCAGAATACATCATTTTATTTTCTAATTTAGATACTTTAAAAAATATATAAAATCTGCAAATGGAAGTGCACATGTGCTTGGGGTTCTGGCCTGGCCAGCGATGTGATAATTGTCTTCTTAACTTTACCAGCACAACTGCCCCAGCAAAGTCTTTTGTTAAATAAGGTAACAAAATATATTTTATTATTGAGATAAGCATCGAGGGCCATATTAATAGACCCCTTAGAAACAGGGGGGGGGGGAGGGGGCGCCGGCGTGGGGACAGATGGGCAGTGGGTGGCAAGCGTAGCGGGCAGATGGCCAGGCATGATTAATCACCAGTGAGAGAGAGGATTAACTGCTTCTGCAGCTGCCTCTCTCTCTAGCACAGCACACAGCTACAACGGGGATGGGGAGACAGCGGGACTGGGGACCCTCGGGCTTCTTCAGCAGGCCCGGGCTTGGGTAAAGAGCACCCGCTCCTGCCCTCTCTGTGCCGCTGCTAAGCTTACAAGGGTTTTATAATATATCCTTAACTGTCAAAGTGAAACAAACTCATTTGCTGTCTTCCTATTATCCCATTGGATGTATAATCTGTGGCAATTAATGCAGGAATTAAATGCACACATGTTTTTATGGAATGCATTTATTTATATGTTGTACAACATTGTTGGCCTCTACATAAAACACACTACACTTAGAACATCCATAGAGGGAGAGTTGTCCAAGCTTAGAAAGAGATAAAGTGGAATGAGATAAAAGTACCTACCAGTCAGCTCCTGTCATTTCTCAAACACAGCCTGAAAAATGACAGAAGCTTAATGGTTGTTCTTTATCTCTCTCTACATAATCTCTTTCCAAGCTTTGATAAATCTCCCCCATAATCTGGTAGATCTAGAATGATGCATGGTTTTGTACTGGATTCCGCAAATACAAAGTTGTGCATGTCACAGTTGTATCTGTAGCACACATACAATAAAACCACTGCTAGGTAGCTTCCTTACTATGGGCCAGCTGATTTGGGAAAATGTCTACAGCTGATATTGTACCTGTTAAGACTCGATAAAAACATATATATTTAAATACAGTATAACATATTTGAATAATAAATTGAAATATTTGCAAGCTTTTAAAATATATTATATATAAAAAAGGAATTGCTAAAAATGTATTGGATAATATTACTGACATGGTTAATAATAAACAGCAATAATATAGTCTATATTTCAGGATGATAAAAGACAATTTTTTGTTATAATATTCTATCAACGCTGTCTCTGGTGGTCTAGTTGGAATCATCCTGAGGATTAGATTTATTGTAGCTAAAATGGGTTGAAAAGTACCTTTGACCTTTCTTTGAAATTCTAAGAGAATATGGGAAAACTGATTTGAAATCGCAATTTCCACCTTCAGATCTTGAAGAATATTTCAGAGGTCTAAGGTCAATTTCGGGGAAGGCAATTTATTTGGCGCGGAAACTGATGAACACCCTTTCAGGATCATAATAAAACTGTCCTGCATTTTTTAATTGGTATATCTGGAATACTAAGCATATTGGGTACTATGGACTGTACTAAATTGTGAGCTTTCTCATGAGCAGACTCCTTTCTACACTTTGTTTTCACATCTGTATTTATGTTGTCTACATATTATGTTTTAGATTTGCTCTGATTTCCTTTCTTTCCAGTGCTACAGTATGCATCATACAAACTAGAGATGTAGCTGTATAAGTCCCTTTCAGTGGTGCTGTGTTGTCCTGCATTAGACCAGGGGAAGTGTCTTGTGCAGCAACAGTCCAGTGACCAGTCACAGTGGTGGTGTCCTCTGATGCCATATATCCAGTGTTACTGCCGTATAATTCCCGTGATACTGGCGTATAATTCCTGTGATATTGCCATATAATTCCTGTGATACTGGCATATAATTCCTGTGATATTGCCATATAATTCTCGGAATACTGGCATATAATTCCTGTGATATTGCCATATAATTCTCGGAATACTGGTGTATATTTCCTATGATATTGCTGTATAATTCCTGTGATATTGCTATATAATTCTCGGAATACTGGCGTATAATTCCTGTGACATTGCCATATAATTCTCAGAATACTGGCGTATAATTCCTGTGATACTGGCGTATAATTCCTGTGATTTTGCCATATAATTCTCGGAATACTGGCGTATAATTCCTATGATATCGCTGTATAATTCCTGTGATATTGCCGTATAATTCACGGAATACTGCCGTATAATTCCAGTTATCCTGCCGTATAATTCCATATAATTCCGTATAAATACAGTCCAGTGGTGCTGCCATATAAGTTCAGTGGTGCTGTCCTGTGCTGTATATTATTTACTCCAAATAAAGGGGTTAATAATATTTAATCCAAATAATTTTTACAGGGTTTGCCCTGTGAGGTATAGGGGTACGCTCTCTTGTGCCGCATATTGTGTTATATGACTCCAGAAAAATAATGGAGAACAAACATTTGGAGGATAAAATAGGGAAAGATCAAGAACCACTTCCTCCTAGTGCTGAAGCTGCTACCACTAGCCATGACATAGACGATGAAATGCCATCAACGTCGTCTGCCAAGGCCGATGCCCATTGTGATAGTAGAGAGCATGTAAAATCCCAAAAGCCTAAGTTCAGTAAATGTCCCCCCCAAAAAAATGTAAATGGTCTGAGGAGAAAAGTAAACTTGCCAATATGCCATTTACGACACAGAGTGGCAAGGAACGGCTGAGGCCCTGGCCTATGTTAATGACTAGTGCTTCAACTTCACATGACGATGGAAGCCCTCATAACTGAGGCCTTGACACTTATGTTGGAGTTAGACATGCATCCGGTATTCGCCATTAGTGCAGTGGGATTTAGACAATTGATGGAGGTATTGTGTCCCTGGTACCAAATCCCATCTAGATTCCACTTCACTAGGTAGGCGATAGCGAGATTTTGCCACTTAATTCCAATGATTTGGACATATAATTACAGTGATTTTGCCAATTAATTCCAGTGAGTTGGACGTATAATTACAGTGATTTTGCCAATTAATTCCAGTGATTTGGACGTATAATTATTAATTACAATGATTTTGCCAATTAATTCCAGTGATTTGGAAGTATAATTACAGTGATTTTGCCAATTAATTCCAGTGATTTGGATGTATAATTCCAGTTGGAATTGTTTGTGTCGCTTGGCTTAGTCATACAGCTACCTCATTGCACCTCTTCAACATCTTTGCATGAGGTGTTGTTTGGGGCCTAGTTTTTGAAAAGTGCCATCCTGTCTGACACTGCCGTATGAGTCCAGGGGTACTGCTGTATTAGTCCTTGGGTACTGCCGTATAAATCCACCAATTGCAGATTTTTTTTAAATGACTGGAGCGTGCTGGAGATGCTGTCAGTGAACCGAACAATTGCGGCCCACTCTCGACATTCAGCCACTGCGTGACACTACTAGATGGGCCAGGTGGTTGTGTCGCTTAGCTTAGTCATGCAGCAACCTCTGTGCATCTTTTTTTTCTTCTTTGCATCATGTGCTGTTAGGGGCCTTTTTTTGAAATCTGCCCTACTGTCTGCCAATGCAGTGCCACTCCTAGATGGGCCAATTGTTTGTGTTGCTTGGCTTAGTCATACAACTACCTCATTGCACTTCTTCTACATCTTTGCATGATGTGCTGTTTGAGGCCTTTTTTTAATATATGCCCTCCTGTCTGCCACTGCAGTGCCATGCCTAGATGGGCCAATTGTGTGTCGCTTGGCTTAGTCATACAACTACCTCATTGCAATTCTTTTTCTTCTTTGCATGATGTGCTGCATGGGGCCTTTTTTTAAATATCTGCTCTCCTGTCTGCCACTGCAGTGCCACGCCTAGATGGGCAAATTGTTTGTGTCGCTTGGCTTAGTCATACAACTACCTCATTGCAATTCTTTTTCTTCTTTGCATGATGTGCTGTTTGGGGCCTTTGTTTTAATATCTGCCCAAGGTTTAAAGTGAGCCAGAACGCGGCGGAACTGCGTTTCGTCAGTTCCACTTGGAGACGGAACGCAGTTCCGCCTCCTCTGGCTCACCTAACCCACTGTGTGCCGCCGCCGCTGGAAGATGCCAGGCGTCTGCTGAGATTGTGTTACCAGTGGGCACCCGGCTCTCTCTCCACAGCGTCAGCTGGAGGCAGGAGCTCAGTTCTGAGCTCCAGCTTCCGGCTCTGTCACTGTGCGCTATGGGAGAGATGTCATGATGTCTCTCCCATAGTGCTGAGGAGCGTACGCCCAGAGGACTGCAGCGGTCGGACGCGGGAACGGGGCACGGTGAGTATGGTGATTTTTTTTTCTATGTGTAGCGGCGCTTCTATTGGGGGGCATTACCACTGGGGGCTTTACTACTGGGGGGGCATTACTACTGGGGGGCATTACTACCCGGGGCAAACTACTGTGGGCAAACTACAAGGGGGCATTACTAATGGGGGCTAACTACTGGGGGCAAACTACAGGTGGGCATTACTACTGGGGGTATAACTACAGGGGCATTACTACTTGGGGCATTACTATTGGGGGCTAAACTACAAGGGGGCAAGCTACATGGGGGCAAACTACATGTGGGCAAACTACTGGGGGAATTACTAACGGGGCTAACTACTGGGGGCATTACTAATGGGTCTGACTACTGGGGGCAAACTACAGGAGTGCATTACTACTGGGGGCAAACTACAGGAGAGCATTACTACTGGGGGCAAACTACAGGAGGGCATTACTGCTGGGGACAAACTACAGAAGAGCATTACTGCTGGGGACAAACTACAGGAGGGCATTCCTACTTGGGGGCATTACTACATGGTGGCTTAACTACTGGGGGCATAACTACAGGGGTTAAACTACTGGGGGGCATTACTACTTGGGGGCACTACTACTGGGGCAAACTACAGGAGAGCATTACTACTGGGGATATAACTACAGGGGTATTACTACTTTGGGGCAAACTACAGGGGGGCTAAACTACTGGGGGCATAACTACAGGGGTTTAACTACTGGGGGCATAACTACAAGGGTTAAACTACTGAGGGCATAACTACAGGGGCTGAACTAGAAGGGGGCAAACTACAGGGGACATTACGACTGGGGGCATTACTACTGGGTGCTAAACTACAAGTGGGTAAACTACTAGGGGCATTACTAACGGGCAAACTACATGGGGATAAACTACAGGGGCTAAACTACTGGGGTCATAACTGCAGGGGCATTACCACTGGGGGCATAACTACTGGGGCTAAGTGACTAGGGGCATTACTACAGGCAACATTACTACTGGGGGCAATACTACACAGGGGCATTACCATTAAGGGCATTACTACTGGGGGTACTACTAATAAGGGCATTGTAAAGGGGGAACTTCATAAGGGGCATCACTCCTGGGGACATAAGGGGCACTACTATTGCGGGCATTGCAAAGGGGCACCACTACTGTGTGCTCTATATAAGGGGCAGTACCACTGTGGGCACTACCAGTACAGTGTACATTGCATAAGGAGCACTACTACTGTGGGCATTGTATAAGGAACGCTACTGCTGTGGGCATTATGTGTATTACGGGGTGCTACTACTGTGGACAGTATTACTATTGTGTGACCACGCCCCTTACTTTTTGAGACCACGTCCCTTTTGCAATAACTTTGTTGCATTTACTCCTTGGGGAGGGGGGTGAATTCCACCACGTCTCTAGGACCACTTTAAGCACTGTATCTGCCCTCCTGTCTGACACTGCAGTGTCACTCCTAGATGGGCCAGGTGTTTGTGTTTACACTTGTGTCGCTTAGCTTAGTCATCCAGCAACCTCGGTGCAACCTTTTGGCCTAAAAACAATATTGTGAGGTGTTCAGTGTTCAGAATAGATTGGAAATTAGTGGAAATGATTGTTATTGAGGTTAATAAACCCGGTGGAGCAAAAATACCCCCAAATTCTGTGATTTTAGCTGTTTTTATGTTTTTTTCCCAAAAATCATCCAGATCCAAAACCAAAACCAAAACATGAAAGTGGAATTAGAACCAAAACCAAAACACAAAACACGAAAAGTGCCCGCCGCACAATCTCTACAAACTAACAATAATAATCAGTGGCAGCTTCTACCCTTCTTCAGGACTGCAGTGCCCGTGTCTCGCCTCCAGCCACATTCATTGCTGTGGCTGCAATTACACCAAAAAGAAACTATGCAAAATGCCTGGTATGATTATACTTTGTAGGTATATTTAAAATAAACCCTACACTAATGATAATTCAGCAAAATTTGTTGTTCCGTTCCAGCAAATAATGTACATTTATCCTAAAAATTATTATTGTTGTTATCATCATCATCATCATCATCATCATCATCATCATCAGTGTCCTTTTGCTCAGCAGCTGCTTAGTTGTCTATATTCATTTATATCTATAATGGTGCAGTCAGTATTCAGTAATGTTTTTCCAAGTTTTCAACCCCTGGATACATGACAGAGTTTGTCTAAGATATAGAGGTAAGGAGGCTGAGCTATAAAACACAAATGTCTGAGCTTTGAAGCTGTGGCATAATACTTCTGCCTCTAATAAAGCTTTGTACTTGAAATATTGTGAGCTAAACCTAGAGGTCTAGGGCTGGTACATTAATAGAAGACACACTGTACCTGGTCTCCAGTGGAACATTGCTGTTGAGGACCCAGCTATCCTGAAGCTGAACAGACTCTGGAGTTGTAGCCAGATCATTAGGAGCAGGAGCTGGTGCATGAATCTGGTTTCGTCTGTTAGTCAGGGAGTTCTTGTTGAGGGAGTTGGCTGAAGAATGGTGATGAGATAAAGTATGATTGTGTGGAGGAGGAAGAGGAGGCCGAAGTGTTGACTGGCTGTGATGATTTGTGGGACCTGGAAAAATAGAAGGAATCAGTGTTACTGACATACAGTAGTAGGGTTTCTTTCTGTTGAGCTGTGATGATAGAACGCATTTAGCTGCACACATTGTGATGCTTACAAATAGTTGAGCATGTTAAATGTAGTTTGACTAAAATGATTATTGAAATCATAGGTGCTTCTACTCTGTCATAGTGCTGCTCCATTCATGGCCATACAGCATTCTGACACTCTATGGGGGTGATCAGACCTGATCGCTGGGCTGCAAACTTTGATGTCCTGCGTTCGGATAGTCGCCGCCTCCAGGGGGAGTGTAAATTCGCCTTGCAAGTGTGCGATCCCATGTGTACGCTGAGCTGCAAAAATCCACTTTGTGCAGTCTCTGCGCAGCCCAGGACTTACTCCTACAGTGCGATGAGAAGAGGCTGATCGGGGTCGGAGCTGACGTCACACAACCTCCCTGAAAACGCTTGGGAATGCCTGCGTTTTTACAGACAATTCCAATAAACGGTCAGTTACCACCCACAAACGGCTTCCTCCTGTCAATCACCTTGCCAACGCCCATGCAGTCGAATTTTGCGCACCATCCCGTCGCAGACCGTCGATATCCTTTGTTGTTTTCCGATGCACGTGCGCATTGCGGTGCATACGCAGTGCAGTTAGTACCTGATCGCCCGCTGTGTCGAAAACACACAGCAGCTATCATGTTTGACTCACCCCCTATGACTGGCAAAGCTGCAGCACCTATTTATGTTAAAAAACACTATTTTCATCCAAATTAATATAGTGCTGTATTGCTGTATATTTACAGGAGGGGGCTGTCCGCCATGCTGCTCGTGTGGTAAAGACAACAAAGTATTGTCCCAATGTCAGTGGCAATTTGTGAAAAGTGTTCCATTGGAAAAAATGGGATAAACTTTCCTTGACCACTATAGTTACTCCTACTTACTGTATGCTGCAACGCTTATTCTCACATATGGAAAACAGCACTGCACATGCATAGAGTTTTCTGTCCTCATGGAAAAGATAAACATCTCTGTATGTAATGCCATGCTTAGTGTAAATGATTGCTTAACATTAATATAAAGATGTTATATCTCCATGAAAGCAGTAATAGCTTCATGTGCTTTTATCTACCATTGATT